>NW_019944444.1:10108-20989 GCF_002910315.2 Salvelinus sp. IW2-2015 | reverse complement strand
TTATTATTTAAACGTTTGTGATCATTAATTTCAATGATTTTGGATAAAAAATGATTTTTAGATGATGTTGCTATCATTAGATAATTTACAGTTTCCCATAGACTATAAGGCTATATATAAAATTATAGAATATTAGGGCCACAGAGGGGAAAAAAACACAAGTCATAATATTGTAACCAGTTGTTTTAAAGGAGGACAGTTGTTAAAATGACAGATGTGGGGCATTTCGTGAAATTGTACTTCAGTATGGTTTCATAAACAAAGACATGCTGATGTGCCAGAATATTAAGTATCACATTGTCATAAGTATCAAAACTGTAAAAACAATATGTAGCTTTTCTGCAGAAAGAACTAGCCTCATAAATTTATGACTTTATCCTTTTTCTTCAGTGTGGCCCTAGTACTCTGTCATATAAACAAATACACATTCCATATGATATTAAACAGTGGGTCTAGTTATATGTGATAACAATGTATAGTGAGCAGTGAAATAACTATTGGTTTCCATTTGTGGTGACTGCTGACTGACATTAGGGATGAGATTAAATAGATCCTGGAATTTAGCCTGGTCTGGAGCAGGCTAGCTCCACAGAATAAATCTCCATGGTAATTTATACCATAACATATCCCCCTGCCCCCTATCCATCTTTAGTGCAACCGGATTACGGATCAATTGAGCCAGGATCACCAAGATATCCTGGCTTAATCCCTTATCCTAGTTTTGTGCAACAGACCCCTGGTGTCCATACTAAGTGGCTACAGAGTACTTTATGCAGAAAAACAGACACACGAGGACAAACAATAGAAGATAATGTCAACAGAAGATACTGTATGTGACGCAGACTCCTATCGGAGTGTACCTGAAACATTTAAATATAGAGGGCTATGTGTCTCACCACTTGGTAATTGCAGCAAGGATAACCCCCAGGGAAATCATGACTTGGCAGCAACAGATAGTCCAGTGAAAATTGATGTGTTTTTCTGGTGTAAATCTGAAAATTATCAGCTGACATCTTAAGGGTTTTTTAATTAATGCATGTGAGACAGGTTTCATGTACAACAAGACAGGCAGAGATGGAGAAAAAGAACACTGAACAGTTTAACACAGAACAGTTTAATTACCTCTGGTTATGGACACTTTTGCCAGCAATAAATCTTCCACGGCCTGTTCCTCGGACAGTGAACATACATCTGGCAATATCTACATTTTCGACCCCTTGATCAGCTCGCTCTCTGAAAGTAAAGAAAACAGCTTATTTTTTATAGATATGAAAACAATAACTGAGATATGACCGTTCAATCTAAAGCAGCAGATGTACTTTTTAGGATACGTCAATACAGCCCAGTCCTGCTTACCTGAGATGCCATATTCGTAGGTGTCCACTTTGACTTCCTTTGTGTCGGAAAAAAGTTGCTTTCAGAACAATTATTTTTGATTCAAAATAAAAACAGTTTTGCTCTCAACAAAAAGACACAAATGTACCTCCGCAGCATATAACAATTTGCCCGTGAATAACCACACCTTCATACAAATGTCCTACTGTATGCAGAATTCTTGACGCACAACCGAAGATGCTGCCATATCCTGCCAGCATGCCCACAAGCGAGCCACTCAGGAGCAGAATTATGACACGTGGAAGAGGGAAAGGAATGAGATAGAAACAACAATGCGTTGCAAGTTGGGGAGGGGGGTTAATAGCTGAACAACAGACTATTCAACTTTTACTAAAGAAGTAAATAGCCGAGCTAGGTGTGAAACCCCCCCCTTCTATCACAGACCAGATTTGCCCCAACGACCAAGGGGTACTCAATGTAATAAAGTAATGACTTTTCAAATAAGTTACCTTACATGTTATGTTGGCTGAAAATGCGTTAGCTACGCTGTCCTTACGAACCACATAGCATATCATTACAGCAGTATGTACCGGTATGTTAGCTAGCTACCTAACGTTAGTAGTTATACATCAAACTTTACACTATATTAACTATAGGCTATCTAACTACCCAACGTTTACTGACTTGATTATTCTCGTCATTCTTAACTTCGCTAAATGGTATAGTCGTTGTGCTTTCTCAATGGACATTCGGGAGCTTTCCTAAATTCACTCTGGCTATCTATAGGCTGGACAATAGAACGAGTCAAAATTCACCCCAGGCTGAAAAACGGCTTAAGAACGTTGGCTAACTGGAACACTAGCGTGAGCCCATAGCAAATTAATGGAATCGAACGTTCGCAGAGCCTGTTTTGACTGGAGTGATGCTTAGAATTCCATAAAAAATGTATTCCTTTTTATTTTACCACTACAATCTGTTCGTCGGACGAACCTGAAAAAAAATTAACTTGTGTAGAAAATAAACATCCGCACCTTGATGGTGTCAACTGGGCTTATGTCTGCGTAATGAAAAAGTAGGGAAAAAATAAAAACTTCGGACTATTTCTGGTTTAGTGATCGATTACAAACGAGCTCGCTGCCCAGACTTACATAACTACAAAGAGGAGATTCTCCGGATTAAAATGCTGCCCGTGTAACAGTTTTTCTTCTGCACACATAGACAACCACCACCCTTGAAGCATCCTTACCCATCGCTCCACAAAAGCCACAGCCCTTGCAGAGCAAGGCAGAGCAACTACTTCAAGATCTCAGAGCGAGTGACATCACCAATTGAAAAGCTATTAGCGTGCACCCCGCTAACTAGCTAGTCATTTCACACCGGTTACACCCGAGCTGAAAAAAATCTAAATATACACACCGCATTTGGCGAAATAGACAGACATGCGTATATTTTCCCCATAGGAAACAATGGGAAGACCGCAGAGTTCCAATATTATATTTGATGTTAACATTTTAACTATAAAATAATGTGAGCAGGTCTCATTGCCAACAATAGCAAAGCAGGCATTGTGACCTTGAACAATAAGCTGGGAATAGAACGTTGTAACGAACGTCGTCGGGAGAAGGAGAAGAGGACCAAGGTGCAGCGTGGTAAGTGTTCATATTTTTAATCGATCAACTGAACACTGAACAAAACAACAAAAGATGACAAACGAACAGTTCTGTAAGGTGACGACACACACTAAGGTGACAACCCTTACCGCCGACCCCGGACTGGGGACCCTCGCAGCGGGCCCCGGACAGGAGGGCGACTCTGGCTGCTCCGGACAGGAGGGCGACTCTGGCTGCTCCGGACAGGAGGGAGACTCTGGCTGCTTCGGACAGGAGGGAGACTCTGGCTGCTTCGGACAGGAGGGAGACTCTGACTGCTCTTGACTGAAGCCCGTTGCTGGATCCTCCGGACTAGAGGGCATCGCTGGAGGCTCCGGACTAGAGTGCGTCGCTGGAGGCTCCGGACTAGAGGGCGTCGCTGGAGGCTCCGGACTAGAGGGCGTCGCTGGAGGCTCCGGACTGACGTCCTTTGTTGGGAGGCCTCGTGCCATAACTCCTCACTGGAGGTTTCGTGCAATGGATCCTCACTGGAGGCTTCGTGCCATGGATCCTCACTGGAGGCTTCGTGCCATGGCTCATCACTGGAGGCTTCGTGCCATGGATCATCACTGGAGGCTTCGTGCCATGGATCACCACTGGAGGCTTCTTGCCATGGATCATCACTGGAGGCTTCGTGCCATGGATCACCACTGGAGGCTTCTTGCCATGGATCATCACTGGAGGCTTCGTGCCATGGATCATCACAGGAGGCCTGGCTCTGGGAGACAGGCACATGACTCACCAGGCTGGGGAGACATGCAGGAGGGTTAGAGCTTAGCACAGGCACAGGACTCACCAGGCTGGTGAGACATGCAGGAGGCCTTGTCCATGGCCGAGGCACCGGATACACTGGACCTTGGAGGCGCACTGGAGGTCTCGAGCAGAAAGCCTGCACAACCTGTCCTGGCTGTATGGTGACTTTGGCCCTGCACGTGCAGGGCGCAGGCACAGGACGCACTGGGCTGTGCAGACACACTGGAGACACAGTGCGCAAAGCTGGCGCAGGATAACATGGACCGAGGAGACGCACTGGAGACCAGATGCGCTGAGCCGGCATCATCCTTCCTGGCTCGATGCCCACTCTAGCCCGGCAGATGCGAGGAGCTGCGATGTAGCGCATCGGGCTATGAGCACGTACTGGAGACACAGTGCGCTCTACCGCATAACACGGTGGCCTGACCAGTACGACGCTCGCCACGGTAAGCACGAGGAGTTGGCTCAGGTCTCTTACCTGAGTCCGCCAATCTCCTCGTGTGCCCCCCCAAAAAAAATAATTCTGGGGCTGCCTCTCGTGCCCGTTACCTCGAGCCAATTCCTCGTAGTGTCGCCGCTCCGCTCTAGCTGCCTCCAGCTCTTCTCACGGACGGCGAGACTCCCCCGCTTTGCGGGGGAGTAAAGAAAATAAGGCCTGTGTCCAGTCTACTATCTAGACGGATTTCAGAGCACTCTCGTCTGAGTGTACCAGAGCGCAGAATAATTTCTTTACGAGCGCTCAACACCCGTTGAATATGGCCGGTGTCAGTAAACTTCGGAAAAAAAGCGTAATTAAATTGTTTCCATCAACACATTTACAGTCACCAACGCTCTGGTTAACACGAAAACTGCCTTACCTGTTCTGCTAGGGCAAGTAAAATGGCCAGGGTGGTCTCATTTACGTCTGAAAGTAGTTAGCCAATGTTAGCTTTGGTGATTGACTGCCATTGTAAGGCCAGAACGCTCAAATTAACTCTACTCCTCGGCCCGAACGTCCAGTGTGCGCTCCGAGAGCGAAACGGTATTAATTTACAAACCATCAATTTCTCTCTGAATGGAAACACCATAATATTAATCAAATTAATTAAGACAAATTTCTTAAAATAAATCCCAAATTGTCAGAGCTGCTAGGAGTACTGGGTGGAGGAGTCAAACGCAGAGAGCAGGGATACAAGAACGTGGATTTATTTTCCAGTAGACAGGGAAAACGATCATGCCCTAAACACACGGGCGCATGAAAACACGAGTCCAAAAACACAGGACTAAACTGTCCGGAAAAATAAATAAATCCATAAATACGATCCAACACCAAATAACAGATAAACAAGCCCGCACAAAACCCAGCGGGCTTTCTGCCCTTAAATAGCCTACCCACAAAACTAAACTCAAAACAGGTGCACCCAATCAGCCCAAACTAACAGAAACAAAAAGAAAAGAAATCGATGGCAGCTAGTAGGCCGGTGACGACGACCGCCGAGCGCCGCCCGAACAGGAAGAGGCACCATCTTCGGCGGGATTCGTGACACAAATACAATGTTATTACAGAAAAGGTTTAAAATTCTCTGGTAATTCCAATACGGAAAACTATCAAATGCTTCTCAAAGATGCCCTCTGGTGGTCAAACCAGCAATAACTTGCAGTAACAGAAGAAATGGCTGAGAATTAAATGATGTGCCAAAGAATACTGCAGCAGCACGCAGGGTGTGCCGCAGTATGATGAAACTTTTAAAGGAGGAACCAATGTATGCGCGCACCACTATTCCGTTTTAGAATTTGTATAATTTTTTAAACAAGTAATTTTTTTCACTTCACCAAGTTGGACTATTTTGTGTATGTCCCTTACATGAAATCCAAATAAAAATCAATTTAAATTATAGGTTGTAATGCAACAAAATAGGAAAAACGCCAAAGGGGATCAATACTTTTGCAAGGCACTGTATGGTCGGTAATGGAGGACGGTTCGCCTGGCATTTTAATCTCACTAAGGCTCTGCCACACCTGCCTCTCTTTTGGCTTCTCGCTTCCTACTCTCCGGTAGGACTCCCAAGCAGCTCGTCACCTTGCAGAAGAAGCTAGTCCATTGTTTCCGCATTCTCAGGGAATTTGGAGAGGTCGGGTGGACGGTGAGTACCCAGTGATTCGTATTCCAATAGTTCTACGCTGGTGTATGTAGTAATGCACGAAACAAACTGATTAAGAACATTTGAGAAAAACACACTAAAACACACAAAAAAAGTAGAATCCTGCAATGTTTTATTGGAGCTTGAGGCAAGTTGCCCTCTGTTGGCGCCATCATAGTTGAATTAACTTTAGAAAAAGTTAATTCACACTCGCTGTAAAATAGCACACAAGTGATAAAGATGGCACACTCATGATTAAACAGTCTTGGTAAGATGATAACACACTCGTGATAATTAGCATGCGAAAACATGCACGTTAACTTGCCTCTGCTCTTAACAAAATAGTTCCTTCCTTCGAACAGGAAAACATTAAACATAAAGAAAAACATGTACTAGTCCGCCAGCCAAGGCAACCCCAAATATTTTGCATCGAACACCTGCTCACTTGCCCAGCAAGACTAAACAAAATGCCAAACCCTAACAGTACCTGCATAGTGCAAGGGACTGAAAGCTACAGTAAGAGTAGGACATTTACAAAGAAAAAAAACAAAACATGCCTTGTCTGTCAAGCACATTGAATAAAATTATATTTGAACATACTCTGCTGATCTGCCGTATTGGTTTTAGACAAAATATCCACAGAAAAGTATTGTTCAACCGACATCAAAACGCATACTCTGTGTGTGGCAATCAAGATGTGTTTGCTCCTGACCTAAGAAAAGTGCACAAGACAGAACGACATACACGCTGAAGCATGCATACTGACCGAAGTCTTGCAGGTGTTTACGTGTTATGGTTTTGCGCATGTGCCAGATGATCGAAACTTAAACAGCAGTAACGGCGCTCAAAAAAGTTGGGTAAATAACTTTACTGTGAATATTTTGTCAAAAAATTTGACCCACTGAAGGACCAACCCCCACACAACCGGTAGGGTAAGTTCAAATGTAATTTTATTCAACATTCTGGCTTGTAAGGAAACTTTCCACGTTTTTACACTGCTTAGTTTCAAAATTTACAAATGAAGTCGGAAGTTTACATACACCTTAGCCAAATACATTTAAACTCAGTTTTTCACAATTCCTGATATTTAATCCAAGTAAAAATGCCCTGTTTTAGGTCAGTTAGGATCACCACTTTATTTTAAGAATGTGAAATGTCAGACTAATAGTAGAGAGAATGATATATTTCAGCTTTGATTTCTTTCATCACATTCCCAGTGGGTCAGAAGTTTACATACACTCAATTAGTATTTGGTAGCGTTGCCTTTAAATTGTTTAACTTGGTCAAACGTTTCGGGTAGCCTTCCACAAGCTTCCCACAATAAGTTGGGTAAATTTTGGCCCATTCCTCATGACAGAGCTGGTGTAACTGAGTCAGGTTTGTAGGCCTCCTTGCTCGCACACACTTTTTCAGTTCTGCCCACAAATTTTCTATAGGATTGAGGTCAGGGCTTTGTGATGACCACTCCAATACCTTAACTTTGTTGTCCTTAAGCCATTTTGCCAAAACTTTGGAAGTATGCTTGTGGTCATTGTCCATTTGGAAGACCCATTTGCAACCAAGCTTTAACTTCCTGACTGAAGTCTTGAGATGTTGCTGGTTTTTATATGGCGATTTTGGAGCAGTTGCTTCTTCCTTGCTGAGCGACCTTGCAGGTTATGTCAATATAGTACTCGTTTTACTGTGGATATAGATTTTTTTGTACCTGTTTCCTCCAGCATCTTCACAAGGTCCTTTGTTGTTGTTCTGGGATTGATTTGCACTTTTCGCACCAAAGTACGTTCACCTCTAGGAGACAGACCGCGTCTCCTTCCTGAGCGGTATGACGGCTGCGTGGTCCCATGGTGTTTATACTTGCATACTATTGTTTGTAGAGATGGACGTTGTACCTGCAGGTGTTTGGAAATTGCTCCCAAGGATGAACCAGACTTGTAGAGGTCTACAATTGTTTTCTGAGGTCTTGGCTGATTTATTTTGATTTTCCTATGATGTAAAGAAAAGAGGCACTGAGTTTGAAGGTTGGCCTTGAAATACATCCACAGGTACACCTCCAATTGACTCAAATTATGTCAATTAGCCTATCAGACGCTTCTAAAGCCATGACATAATTTTCTGGAATTTTCCAAGCTGTTTAAAGGCACAGTCAACTTAGTGTATGTAAACTTCTGACCCACTGGAATTGTGATACAGTGAATTACAAGTGAAATAATCTGTCTGTAAACAATTGTTGGAAAAATGACTTGTGTCATGCACAAAGTAGATGTCCTAACCGACTTGCGAAACTATAGCATGTTAATAAGACATTTGTGGAGTGGTTGAAAAACTAGTTTTAATGACTCCAACCTAACTGTATGTTAACTTCCGACTTCAACTGTATAGCAGAAGCTGGAATCACAGTCTGATTTTATCCAGCAGACTAGACCCACTTGCTTACAGCTGCACTAGGGAGTGCACTAGGGTCGGACAGACTTGCTGTGTAGATTAAGATATGGCTTGAAAACATTACCTAAATCCAAGGATGAGAAATGCATTGTACTTCGAATTGTTCCATTTTCCCATCTTCTTCGTGTGAGCAGTTTACTATCACTGTTATTCTTTGTTTTGTGCTTTGCATTTTGTATGGAAATTGGTTAATAAACAAAGTTGTTATTATCAGGAGAAAAGATTTGGCATGGGACCCCAGATCCTCAAAAGTTTCTACAGCTGCACCATCGAGAGCGTCCTGACCGGTTGCATCACTGCCTGGTATAGCAACTGCTCTGCATCTGACCATAAGGTGCTACAGAGGGTAGTGCGAATGGCCCAGTACATCACTGGGGCCAAGCTTCCTGCCATCCAGGACCTATATAATAGGTGGTGTCAGAGGAACGCCCATAAAATTGTCAGAGACTCCAGTCACACAAGTTATAGACTGTTTTCTCTGCTACCGTACGGCAAGCTGTGCCGTAGCGCCAAGTCTAGTACCAAAAGGCTCCTCAACAGCTTCTACCCGCAAGCCCCTTCGCCCCCACCTACATGTACAAATTACCTCAACTAACCTGTACCCCTGCACTCTGACTTGGTACCGGTGCCCCCTGTATATAGCCTCGTGATTGTTATTCTTCTTATGTTACTTTTCATTGTTACTTTTTATTTTAGCATACTTGGTAAATACTTTCTTCTTCTTGAACTGCGCTGTTGGTTAAGGACTTGTAAGTAAGCATTTCACGGTAAAGTCTACACGGCCCGTAGCAAATAAAATTTGATTTATTATCAGTATTGTCATTTGAACTATTATTATTCACATTGCAGGGCTTTCAATACCCAACCAATATAGCAAATGAGGCCACTTGAGTTGTGATGTGTTGCAGAACAATGTGTGAAACTAACAAGTGGAAAAGGATTTCAGTAAATGTATGACGGTGAAGAGAAAGGATATGGGTATGTCATGGGGTGGGCACTTAAGAGATCCTATATAAAACAAGTGGGAAGACCCACTCTCACACTGTGTCTCTTTACTATCCTTACAGGAGTATAGAAACGACTACTAATACTACTATTACTATTATTACTACTACTACTACTGCTACTACTACTACTACTACTCTCACACAGGGCTTGAGACACATCTTCATTCCAAACATGAACAGCAAAGTGTATCTGTCTGGTGAGTAGCCTTTGGTGTACCGAGATGGGAACTGAACAAAATTATTTGAAATGGAAGGATATTGGTGATGTTTTTTTATAATGTGCTTTTTCCTATAAATTATATGTACTCTAGAAATATAACGATGTACAGCAGTGGGGAGCATTTATTTAATGTTACCCCACACTTCAGTTAGATGGAACCTTTGTGTGGGTCTTTTTAATAATGTTGGTCAGGCATCTTGTTGACATTCATCCAAGGACACCTCGACTTGCATTTCACACCCTCATAATAGAAATATTTTCTCATGAAATCATTTTATTTCACATCTCCTGTCCCTGTCATTATCTCTCCTGTCCCTTCCACCGGCCCTCCTATCACCCCTCCTGTCCCTCCTATCACCCTTCCTGTCTCTCCTCTCACCTGTCCACGATCGTGTGGAGGATTGACGGACAAAACGCAGCATTAGGAAAATAAGCATCTTCCTTTTATTATGAAGAAGGAGAACCAAAAACAAACCATATTAAAAAACTAACAAACAACAAAACGACCGTGAAGCTATGAACGTAGTGCACATACAGGCTACAAACGTATAACATAGACAATTACCCACATCAAACGAAAGCCTATGGCTACCTTAAATAGGGCTCCCAATCAGAGACACAGAAATCAGCTGTCTCTAATTGGGACCCATTCAGGCAACCATAGACTCTCCTAGACAACTTACACCCAACATAGACACAGCTAGACACATACACTCAACACAAACCCATACACTACACCAACCCCCCTTTACCATATAACCACCAAAACCGATAAAACACAAACATTCCCCATGTCACACCTGACCTAACAAAATAATAAGAAAACAAAGAATACTAAGGCCAGGGCGTGACATAACCCCCCCTTAAGGTCGACACTCCGGGCGACCAGCAACACAGTCTAGGGGAGGTCTGGGTGGGCTTCCTTCCACGGTGGCAGCTCCGGCACTGGTCGTGGTCCCCCCACCACAGTCACTAACCGCCTCCTTAGCTTCCTCCAAATGACCCCCCTCCACATTAACCCCACTGAATTAAGGGGCAGCTCCGGACTAAGGGGCGCTCCGACTAAGGGCAGCTCCGGCTAAGGGGCAGCTCCGGACTAAGGGGCAGCTCCGGACTAAGGGGCAGCACCAGGGTAAGGGGCAGCACCAGGGTAAGGGCAGCACCAGGATAAGGGCAGAGCACAGGATAAGGGAGAGCACCAGATAAGGGGCAGCTCCGGACTGAGGGACGGCAGCTCCGGACTGAGGGACGGCAGCTCGGACCGACGCTGAGGGACGGCAGGCTCCGGCTGAGGGACGGCAGCTGCGGACTGAGGGAACGGCAGCCTCCGGACTGAGGAGGCAGCTTCGCGGACT
>NW_019944444.1:0-6464 GCF_002910315.2 Salvelinus sp. IW2-2015 | reverse complement strand
ATACCCAGAGACTTTCACACTGACCATAATTTATGAGCCCCCACAGATCTCCACCCCCGTCACATTCCATTCCACCAGCTTGATGTAAACATTCTGTCTACAAATACATTTGCGCTTATATCATTCCATCTAACCCGTAACACAATAGTCACTAATATAGTTATACCCATACTAAAACATTCTCAAATTAATTATTCAATATACACCAATCCCTCCTCTGGATCAATGATCAGTATTATTTTCCAAGGCACCTAAAAAACAGATTGACTTGAACAGGGAAGAGAGAAAATACATGTTCAATAATTTCACACCACCCTTGATGCGACTAAGACTTGGAAGAGAACCGTCCATCCGCTCCGTTCTATGGCCATGGGATGCTAGTCTCCATGCCCGTCTCCTTCATTTTCATCCTTGGGTTTTAACGCAAGACAAAGACTATGAGCCTTGTATGCAATTAATTGTACTGTATCATCCAGCAATCCATATGCATTAGGATTATGATAACATTGTATAACAAAAACCTCTTCATGGTTCACTCAAGATATTTTCCAGTGAGTTCTCTAATAACCTCCCTCTTGGAGGACACTTAAATATATGGTTTCTAGAGAGAAAACCCCTCCCAAGACCCAATAAGTTCGACCAGTGCACCCACCCCACACATTTTGAGAGTAGCGCTCTCTCTCGCTTTATCCTCATCATAATTAAAACATTTGATAAATTATCCAACCCAAACTTAGAATAACAGTCCTTAGTGCTTTACTTTGAGTCTATCACTTGAATTCAATCTTCTCAACCTGGCACACACCATCACGATTAGAATGTACATTTACAAACGGGGCCTTTTATTGCCTGTAATAACTCTTCTCATTACAACCCGCATTTGTCCCTGTTTTCCTGTCTCGATTGGCATGGTAATGAAAGATCGGTATCTCAATGCATTCTTAGTCTAAATTGCGCAGTGTGTTGTCGTGTCGTGACTGTCATTAATGTGATGACTGCTATTCATTGAATAATTACATACCACGTTCAATTATTACGCAATTAAATTAATTATATAACAATTAGTTAAGTAGTAATCTGGGGCACCACAGGAAAAGTTTATTTAACAAATATCTCGATATCATAGCCGTCATACATCAATCATCATTATTACCTCAACAGTCTCATTCTGAACAGCGTAATATCCTATAAATCTGCACGAACTCTAGTCTCCATGATGAATCAGCGATACACAAATTGGCTTAATTATTTATTTACTAACTAAATAATCACACAGAATTACATAAACACACACASAGGATACATAATATATTGGTTACTAACATGATGCAATGAAAAGTCCCAAGTGGAATAACCCGATATGACAGCTTGTTACACAATGAAAGGGGGGAAGAAAGAGCAGGAGAAGAAGAGACAAAGGAATTCAACTATTGTACATACAGTTGAATAATACGCTCATTGTAAATATGGATATTTAGCACCCTAACAACCGCTCATTAGAAATGCAACACATATTTACGCTCCTATGTCTTTGTCGTCTCGCTCTGTTGAAAGCGCCTGATCAGTCTGTGGAGTCAGTCGACAGAAAGTCTATGGTTTTCCACCAGAGATCACCATGTCCTTTGTAGTTGTAGTAGGTTGGTCTCAGAGTGTATGTTAGAATGGATCTTCCAGACGTACCAATGGTCGTTCGATAGAGCATTTTTTTTCTTTTCTCATCTTGGGTTGAGTTTCCTAGACTATTTTACATATTGAGCTGCGGACTGTGAATGTTTAGTCTATATTCTTCACTCGTCGAGAGTTCCTGACCATTTGTGATGTATTCAGCTCACGCTGCATGTATACTGGTCTGGTAGAGTCTAACCATTTGTGACGTTCGGTTCAACATTGTCCGCCTGCTTGGTCTAATAGATATTTTCTTCTTCTCTGTTGAAAGTTTCAGAGTTTCTAACCATTTCGTACCTTCCAGCTCACGCTGTCGGTCACGCTGGTCTAATGTGAAGTCTAACCATTTTACACATCCAGCTTACCGTCCGTGTACTGGTCTGGTAGAGTCTAACCATTTGTGACGTCTGGTTCAACACCGTCCATATGCTTGGTCTAATGTGAATTTCGTCGCGAGGGGTTTTATGCACTCTGGCAAAAGGTGGCGCTCCACGACGCTGGCATAATGTCTGTGCTCAGGTGGGTGTGGTCACTGACTGGGTAGAACTTTTATATGAAAAGCAATTCTGTGTGTCACTGTATTAGACTAAGCAGAGGTGATTTGATTATGTTGAAATGTTGAAGTTGAAATAGTGCTGGAATAGTGGAGGCAGCTCCGGTTTTCTTTGTGACTTGCGGTAACTCTCTGTGGTTCTAAATCAATAGWAGTTTAGTTGTTTAGTGGTCCTAAAACATGAACTTGCTTGACCATGCTGTAGGTCATGTAACTGTCTGTTACTGTACATGGAATATGCTTTATGGACTTCACTGGACAGAGGTTGTTATCCGGTTTTGTGATGAATCAAAGTTGGGGTTGAATTTATTCTGCCACTGTGTCTTATTGCCTCGGCCTTATGCCTATATATCACAGTCTCAAGGTTGATGAATTAACAGGTTATAGAGCAAACAACGGAATTATCAAAACACATAGATTTTAATATGGATTTTTTTGGGGGGGGTCTTCCCTAGTCATTTTACCCACACACCACTACACATACAAACGCCAGCAGGCCACACTGGAAATGAATAAAACCGACACCATCTCAGCTTCCATCCTSCCAGGGCAMACCAACCTTCACACATCATGGAGATTTGTAGACTGACCCAAACGCAAGGTGTGTATCAGCCAAGCCCCGCCCCTAACTGCAGTGTGTGGCACCTGGAGACAGATACATATACCTGGGTGAATGAAGACATGCACATCACACATGTAAATGTAAACTAACACTGTATAGCCTCAAGACATGGTTAAACTGTACTTGTTTATATCATGGATGGTCAGTCCTTGTAGTAGCCATAGGTCAGTCCATGAATTTCTCCAGGCCTGTACCTCATTTCTCTACCAAATCAGTAGCGGCGAGTGCTTTGCTATTGTTTCTTTTAGACATCAACCAGTATGTTCAGATTGAATAAAAAACCTTTTTTTTTGTGGTTAATGGTGGTTATGAGGAGGGTACAGAACTGAAACCATTGTTGTGTTCCAGGTGGCAAAGAGCACATAGTCACACATTGTTTGTTTAGTGCATTACTGTCTCTCAGCATACAGACAATTCAGTTAGATGGAACTTTTGTGTAGGTCTTTTTAACAATGCTGGTCACGCATCTTGTTGACGTTCATCGTAGAACACCTCACATTACACACCCTCACTTCCAAAACATTTTATCATGAAATCATGTGATTTCACATCACACATCCCTGCCACCGTCTCTCCTATCTATCTTCCTGTCTCTCCCATCACCCTTCCTATCGCTCTTATCACCCCTTCCGTCTGTCTTATCACCCCTCTCGTCTCTCCAATCACCACTCACAACTCTCCTATCAACCCTCCGGTCTCTCCTTTCACCCCTCCTGTCTCCTATCACCCCTCCTGTCGCAACTATCACCCCTCCTGTCTCTCCTGTCTCTCCTTTCACCCCTTTCGTCTCTCCTATCACCCATTCCTCCTATCACCCCTCCTGTCCATTCCTATCACTCCTCTCATCCCTCCAATCACCCTTCCTGTCTCTCCTTTCAGCCCTCTCTTCTCTCCTATCACACCTCCCGTTCATCCTATCACCCGCTCGTCTCTCCTATCACCCCTCCTGTCTCTCCTGTGTCTCCTATCACCCCTCTCATCTCTCCTCTCACCCCCTCTGTCACTTCTATCACCCCTCTCGTCTCTCCTATCACCCCTTCTTGTCTTCCTCTCGCCTCCAATCACCTTTCTGTCCTCTCTTTACAGCCTCTCGTCTCTTATCACACCTCCCGTTCCCTATCACCCTCGTCTCTCTATCACCTCCGTCTCTCTCGTCCTCTCCTATCACCCCTCCTGTCTCTCCTGTTTGCCTATCACCCCTCTCGTCTCTCCTATCACTCTCCATATCCCCATACCCCTTCTGTCACTTCTATCACCCCCTCTTCTCTCCTATCACTCCTTTTCTCGCCATCCCCTCTTTAGTTCTCTCCTATACACCTCCCGTTCCTCCAATCACCCCCTCGTCTCTCCATATCACACCTCTCATCTCTACTATACCCTTCTCATCTCTCTCCTTCACCCGCCCCCTCCTCTCCTGGATCCTCCTATACCCCCTCTCGCCTCTCCTATCACCCCTCTCATCTCTACTATCACCCCCCCTCTCTCCTGGATCTCCTCATCACACTGCCCCATTCCTCCGATCAACCCTCCATGTCATTCATAACCCCCCCCTGTCTCTCCCAATCACCACTCACAACTCTCCTATACCCCTCTCAGTCCTCCTCCTACACCCTCGTTCTCTCTATCACACCTCCGTCCCTCTATCACCCCCCGTCCACTCCTACTCACCCTTCCTGTCTTTCCGATTCATCCTTACGATGCTCTCCTATCCACCCTCCCCATCCCTCCTATCACCCTCTCCCGTCCATTCCTGATCACCTTAACCTGTCTTCGATCACTCCCTTCCTGTCTCTCCCTATCACCCTCAGTCCCCCCTATCACCCCTCCTGTCTCTCCTATCACCCCTCCTGTCTCTCCTATCCACCCCTCCCGTCTCTCCTATCACCTTTTCCTGTCCTCCTTATCACCGTTCCTGTCTCTCGCCTATCCAAACACTTCTAGCTCCTCCTGTTCTCATCTTGCGCTCTATCACCCTTCTCACGCCCTTTCGTCTCTCCTATCACCCCTCTCCATCGGTCTTTTCACCTCTACCGCTGTCCGTCTCTCTCTACACCCTACGTCTCTCTATCACCCATACCGTCCTCCCTACACACCTCCTGTTCCTCCTATCACTCCCTCCTATCTTTTCATTCATCCCAGCCCATTTTCCTTCCACCCTCCTTGTCCCTGCCGTAGGTTAACATTCCTGAAAACAATAGCAGTATACTTTGCCTCAAACCCGAATTGCCAGTTCTTGGTCCTTAAAGATTTAGTTCGTCCACCTTGGTCTAGCCCAAAAGATTACAAGATAATTGACCAGTGTCAAACAGATCCTGATCAGCCACTTCTCTCTGAGACGTGATAAATACGGCCCTGCACATGGTGAGTTCTGCTAATGCGGCAGCACATTCTTAAGATTTGACATACAGTTTGCAATCCACAACAACAACAGGAAAGTGAAAGATGAAAAGAGGAACGTATGGTGAATAGAACCGCCAGAAGAATCGAAGAGTGTCAGGGATTATAAGGTTCCTCCTGACACCTCCAACTGTGGTACATGTGACTTAGTTGAAGTCATATCCATTTCCTTCTGTAAACAGATGATCTTCTTGACCTAACCAGACCTAACAAGGCCTTACTAAAGCTAGCTATTGGACGCCTCACACAGGCTAGATTAGCTACCTTACAACAGCTAGCTAGGCAACCCCAACAACAGACTAGCTAGTGAGCCTTACAATATGGCTAGATATTTTACCCTTTACAAACAGACTAGCTAGCAACCCCACAACAGACTAGCTAGCTGAGCCTACAATAGGCTAGGATATTTATCCCTTACAACAGACTAGCTGCAACCCCACACAGATATGCTAGTGAGCCTACATTAAGGCTAGATATTTACCCTTACAAACAGACTAGTAGCAACCCTCACAACAGACTAGCTAGTGAGTCCTACAATAGGCTAGATATTTACCCTTCAACAGACTCCTAGCAACCCACAAACAAAGACTAGCTAGTGACCCTACATAGGCTGAGAGTAGCACCCCTTACAACCGGCTAGCTAGCAACCCACAACAGACTAGCTAGTGAGCCTACAATAGGCCTAGATATTTACCCTTACAACAGACTAGCCTGCAACCACAACGAGACTAGCTAGGACCATACAATAGGCCTAGATATTACCCTTACACAGCTAGCTAGCAACCCCTCACAACAGACTAGCTAGTTGAGTCCTAACATAGGCTAGATATTATACCCTTACAATTAGCTAGCTTAGCACCCACAACAGACAGCTAGTGAGGCCTACAATAGGCTAGATACTACCTACAACAGGCTAGCTAAGCAACTCCCACAACAGACTAGCTAGTGAGGCTACAATAGGACTAGATATTTACCCTTACATAGGCTAGCTAGAAACCCCACATACAGGACTAGATAGTGAGCCTACAATAGGCTAGAATAGCTTAACTTCACAGCTAGCTAGCAAACCCACAACAGACTAGCTAGTGAGCCTACATAAGGTAGATATTGTACCGCTTACAATAGGCTAGCTAGCAACCTCACAACAGATAAGCTAGTTGAGCCCTACTAATAGGTAGATAGCTACCTACAAACAGGCTAGCTAGCAACCACAAACAGGACTAAGCT
>NW_019944443.1:72741-74522 GCF_002910315.2 Salvelinus sp. IW2-2015 | reverse complement strand
GGTGAACAGGCAGTGGCTCGGAGGTTGTTGTCCTTGATGATCTTTTTGGCCTTCTTGTGACATCGGGTGGTGTAGGTGTCCTGGAGGGCAGGTAGTTTGCCCCCGGTGATGCGTTGTGCAGACCTCACTACCCTCTGGAGAGCCTTACGGTTGTGGGCGGAGCCGTTGCTGTACCAGGCGGTGATACAGCCCGACAGGATGCTCTCCATTGTGCATTTGTAAAAGTTTGTGAGTGTTTGTGGTGACAAGCCAAATATCTTCAGCCTCCTGAGGTTGAAGAAGCGCTGTTGCGCCTTCGTCATCACGCTGTCTGTGTGGGTGGACCATTTCAGTTTGTCCGTGATGTGTACGCCGAGGAACTTAAAACGTTCCACCTTCTTCACTACTGTCCCGTCGATGTGGATAGGGGGGTGCTCCCTCTGCTGTTTCCTGAAGTCCACGATCATCTCCTTTGTTTTGTTGATGTTGAGTGTGAGGTTATTTTCCTGACACCAATTCATTTCAATTCAAGGGGCTTTATTGGCATGGGAAACATATGTTAACATTGTCAAAGCAAGTGAGGTAGATAATATACAAAAGTGAAATAAACAATAAAAATGAACAAAAAACATTACACATACAGAAGTTTCAAAAGAATAAAGACATTACAAATGTCATATAATGTATATATACAGTGTTGTAACGATGTACAAATGGTTAGAGTACAAAAGGGAAAATAAATAAGCAATAATATGGGTTGTATTTACAATGGTGTTTGTTCTTCACTGGTTGACCTTTTCTTGTGGCAACAAATCTTACTGCGGTGATGGCACCCTGTGGTATTTCACCCAGTAGATATGGGAGGTCATCAAAATTGGGTTTGTTTTCTAATTCTTTGTGGATCTGGGTAATCTGAGTGAAATATGTGTCTCTAATATGGTCATACATTGGGCAGGAGGTTAGGAAGTGCAGCTCAGTTTCCACCTCATTTTGCAGGCAGTGTACAAAGATATATTATTTCTCAATAGCAAGGTTATGCTCACTGAATCTGTACATAGTCAAATTTTCCTTATGTTTGGGTCAGTCACAGTGGTCAGGTATTCTGCCACTGTGTACTCTCTGTTTAGGGCCAAATAACATTCTAGTTTGCTCAGTTTTTTTTGTTAATTCTTTCCAATGTGTCAAGTAATTACCTTTTTGTTTTCTCATTATTTGTTTTTGTCTAATTGTGTTGCTGTCCTGGGGCACTGTGGGGTGTGTTTGTGAACAAAGCCCCAGGACCAGCTTTCTCCAGGTTCATCTCTCTGTAGGTGATGGCTTTGTTATGGAAGGTTCTGGAATCGCTTCCTTTTAGGTGGTTGTAGAATTTAACGGCTCTTTTCTGGATTTTGATAATTAGCAGGTATCGGCCTAATTCTGCTCTGCATGAATAATTTGGTGTTCTACGTTGTACACTGAGGATATTTTTTGCAGAATTCTGCATGCAGAGTCTCAATTTGGTGTTTGTCCCATTTTGTGAATTCTTGGCTGGTGAGCGGACCCCAGACCTCACAACCATAAAGGACAATGGGTTCTATAACTGATTCATGTATTTTTAGCCAGATCCTAATTGGTATGTTGAATTTTATGTTCCTTTTGATGGCATAGAATGCCCTTCTTGCCATGTCTCAGATCGTTCACAGCTTTGTGGAAGTTACCTGTGGCGCTGATGTTTAGGCCAAGGTATGCATAGTGTTTTGTGTTCTCTAGGGCAACAGTGTCTAGATGGAATTTGTATTTGTGGTCCTGGCGACTGGACCTTT
>NW_019944443.1:70516-72512 GCF_002910315.2 Salvelinus sp. IW2-2015 | reverse complement strand
TGTGTGGTGTGTGTGTGTGTGTGTGTGTGTGTGTGTGTGTGTGTGATAGATGCTCATGGCTCTCAAGTGAGGTAGGCTGGATTTTCATTTGTTGCTATTCATAATCTCCCTCTTTCTCCTCTCCATCTCTCTCTCTTCTCTCGCTCTCCAAACAGAGATCTGCCAGGAGGCTGGAAATAGGTTTGGTAGAGTTGTTCATTTTACCAGCATTGCATTCTGTTTTATCTCAGTATGGGAGACAGGACAAGCTAAACTCCACGTACGTTACACACGCACACAGCACGCACGGCACGGCACGCACACACGCACACACACACCACACAACACACACACACACACACACACACACACACACACACACACACACCCACACACATACACATACACATTCAACACACACGCACGCACACACACACACACACACACACACACACACACACACACACACACACACACACACACACACACACACACACACACACACACACTCCATCTCTTTTGCAGGCTTTCCAATAAGACAGTGAGTTTCACACTACCTTCCTTCTCAAATCCCATCTGACACAAACAGAGACGGGAAAACAGGAAATTAAAAATAGTGAACAGACCACCATACTAACACCCATACTAACACCATACTAACACACCACTACTAAACACCAATACTCAACACATACTAAACATCAATACTAACCACCGATACTAACACCATACTAACACCATACTAAACCATACTAACATCAATACTAACACCATACAACACATTCTAACACCATACTAACCCCATACTAAACCATACTAACACATTCTAACACCATACTAACACCATACTACACCAACTACACCATACTAACACCAACACACCATACTAACACCATACTAACACCATACTAGACACATACAACATACTAACACCATAACTAACACCATTCTAACACCATTCTAACACCAATACTACCACCAATCTAACACTATTCTTACACCATTCATAACACCGATACTAACACTTCTTACACAATACTACACATCTTAACACATACTAAACTATATACCCCATCTAACACCATACTAACACCAAAAACCCATACTAAACACCATCTAACACTGTACTAACACCATACTAACACCATTCAATACCATTCTAAAACACCATACTAACCCCATACTAACACCAATACTACTAACCAATACTAAACCATACTACCTATAACACCAATACTAACCACACACACACACACACACACACACACACACACACACACACACACACACACACACACACACATACATACACACACTTCAGGAAAATCTCTGGAAATAGACTGTAATTTTGGATGTTTTAAAATGGTCCCCAGAAGGTGGATAAATACTTTGGCACTACTCTCCCCAACATTTGAAACAAGTGCCTAGTAATGAGCTCAAACCCCTGATGCTCTGAGCTGCTTAGACCACTGCCCCACTGCAGTCCACAATGCTCTAGCAAGCCATGAGAACACTTGACGGTGATAGCTCGTCATTTTAAATTATTTCGTTTTAATAAAGCTTTCCCCAAAACCATAGCCCTGACCTTAACCACTCTGAATGAATACCTCTAAACGGTTAACCTTTGAGTTGTGTCTGTTTTAACCCTGTCACCATTGGTCAACTTCTGTCTGTAGCGTACAAACAGTTTGGGTTACACACTAATATGAGCCCTCTGTGGAAAGGTGAGACTCTCATGTTTTGCTCTAGGACTTCTCTAGGACTCCTCTGAACGTTCCCTGGCACTAGTTGATAAGATGTATGGAAGTGTATATAGAGACTGTTTAGTGCCAAAAAAAAGGGGTTAAATGCATGTAAAAAAAAACTAAAAAGAACAACAACAATTTAATCTGATTTGTAACCTTTATTTAACAAGGCAAGTCAGTTTAAGAACAAATTCTGAACTGCCTACACCGGCCAAACCCGGACGACGCTGGGTCAATCCCGGACGATGCTGGGCCAATTGTACACCTCCCTC
>NW_019944443.1:58860-61653 GCF_002910315.2 Salvelinus sp. IW2-2015 | reverse complement strand
ACACACACACACACACATTACACACACACATTACAGACACACACACACACGCTCACACACAAACACACACTTAAACATCTGGCCGATATGTCGTGTTGTTGTTGTTGTTGTTGTCATATTACAGTGTTTTCTCTATTGATTGATTACATTTGTCCAAACAGAATCCACTCTAACCATTTAACACACAGTCCCAATCTGAAACGCCGTTGGCCAAAATCACACATTTCATTTGCAAACACACATTACACACACACATTACAGACACACACACACACGCTCACACACAAACACACACTTAAACATCTGGCCGATATGTCGTGTTGTTGTTGTTGTTGTTGTCATATTACAGTGTTTTCTCTATTGATTGATTACATTTGTCCAAACAGAATCCACTCTAACCATTTAACACACAGTCCCAATCTGAAACGCCGTTGGCCAAAATCACACATTTCATTTGCAAAAATGCATTAAAAGACTCTTTAAAAAAAAAAAACATTAAATACACGACACAAAATCTAATACTTCCATCAAAGCATACAACTTGTTACGTAATGAAACGTTGTTTAATAAATCAAATCGTTACATAATGTCCCAATAAATACTGACTACAAACTATCGATATACCCTAACCTGGTTAACCGTTCTTTATGTCTGGGACTTTGGTTGATACTAGAATTATTGCAACATAAAAGGCGAGTAAACAATATTATCTGATAGCTGATCTATCTTCCTCTATGGGCTCCTCTACCTCTCTTTTATCCTTTTGCTCTTTGCCCCATTCTTGCCAACAGCAACTCAGAGGTGCCCTTTCTCTCTATGCATGAAGAAGGACTGATTGCTGATTCAACATTTGTGCAAAGACGTTTTGCGTTATGCGCAGAAGAGATACATAACCTAGTACCAAATGTTTTCATGTTGTTTGACATGATTTACTAAATCTGACTTTTTTAAGTCTTCGTAGGGAGTTGTGTTTACTGTTTTGCAACAACAACAGAAAAATGTGCGAAGCATTTGCATGGTGGGTGAAAGCAATGATAAGTGACCTACACGTTTTACAAAGAATCATTCTGTTCTGATGGAGATCATGTGGACTATTTTTCATAACAAGTGTCTTAGCAATGGAGAAAACGTGTACCAGCGTAGATACAGCTGGTTGCAGATCACCGTCATATTGATTACACCTCGATATCAACCCTCCACATACACAGATGGTAGACGAGGAAACATGATATAAAACACTATGACGGCAACCCCTCCCTATGTAGTGATCTGCTTTTAGCCAGGCACCGTAGGACAATAGGGTATCATTTGGGATGTAGACATTACTAGTCTCTGACACCAACCCTGTTTAAACAACAACAGTCTCACTTCAGTATTCAACATTTGTCCAGCGGGAGATAAATGTCTACCTGTTCTATGTTCTAGTTCTATGAGTTCTACCTGTTCTATGTTCTAGTTCTATGAGTTCTACCTGTTCTATGTTCTAGTTCTATACATTCTACCTATTATGTTCTAGTTCTGAGTTCTACCTGTTCTATGTTTTAGTTCTACCTGTTACATGTTTTTGAGTTTCTTAACTCTATTCTAATGTTTGAGTTTACTTGTATATGAGTTCTAACTGTTCTACTGTTTAGTTCTATAGAGTTTCACCTGTTCTTGTTTTAGTTCTTACTTGAAGTTATATTGTATTAGTTTCTGAAGTTATATCCCTGTTCTATGTTTAGTCTCTATGAGATTTTACCATGTTCTTATGTATTTAGTTCTAACCTGTTAAATGTTTGAGTTTTACATATTCTATGTTTGAGTTTTACTGTTCTATGAGTTTCTACTGTATAATATGTTTCTAAGTTCTATGAATTCTGCTGTTTATGTTTTAGTTTATGAGTATATATGTTTAGTTCTGAGTATCCATGTTTCTAATGTGTCTATGTTCTAATGAGTTTACCATTGTTTCTGATGTTTTAGGTTCTATACAGTGTAATCACTATTAATGTTTCTAGTACTAATGGGTTCTAACCTGTTCTATTGTTTCAGTTCTTGATTCTAAACGTATTATGTTGCTAGGTTCTAGGAGTGAAGTAATCTGAAACTGTGTTAATAGGTTCTGAGTTCTATGTCCTGTTATTCTAACATGTTTTGCAGTTTCTTTGTTCTGATTTATGAGTTTTACCTGTTATCTAGATGTGTCTAAGTTCTATTGAGTAATTCTATTCTGTTCTAATGATTTTTAGTTCTATCTGTTTATAGTGTGTGCGTTTTTACCTATTCTATGTTTTGAGTTTAACTTGTTCTATGAGTTACTGTATCTATTGTCTTAGTTCATATTGATTCAAGGCCATGTTTATGTTTCTAGTGTGGGATACTGAGATTCTAGGGCTGTATTCTAGTGTCTTGTGAGTTCTATGAGTTTTAATTTTGGATTTCTAGATTCTGAAGTTATATTGTCTTATATGTTGTAGCTAGTTTGAGTCTCGATGGTTTCTCGATGTTCTAGATCTCTATAGCAGTGTTTATATGCATGGTTTAGTGTTTGTGTTCTATCATCTCTAACCTTATTATGTTCACTAGTACTATGAGTTCTACCTGTTTATGTTTGAGTTGTACCTATTCTACCTATTCCTAGTCTGGTCTGTCTGTCGTCTGTCTGTCTGTCTGTCTGTCTGTCTGTCTGTCTGTCTGTCTGTCTGTCTGTCTGTCTGTCTCTGTTGTCTGTCTGTCTGTCTGTCTGTCTGTCTGTCTGTCTGTCTGGTCTGTCTGTCTGTCTGCTCTGTCGTCCTCCTCCCTCACGTCCTA
>NW_019944443.1:54227-58835 GCF_002910315.2 Salvelinus sp. IW2-2015 | reverse complement strand
TTCTAGTTCTTGAGTTTACTGTTCCTATGTTTTATTCTATGAGTTATATTGTTCTAGTTCTGAGTTATACCTGTTATATGTTTAGTTCGTGAGTTCTACATGTTCTATGTTACTAGTTCTATGAGTTCTACATGTTCTATGTTTTAGTTCTATACATTCTACCTATTATGTTCTAGTACTGATGAGTTCTACCTGTTTATGTTTGAGTTGTACCTATTCTACTTTCCTATTCTGTCTGTCTGTCTGTCTGTCTGTCTGTCTGTCTGTCTGTCTGTCTGTCTGTCTGTCTGTCGTCTGTCTGTCTGTCTGTCCGTCTGTCTGTTCTGTCTGTCTGTCTGTCTGTCTGTCTGTCTGTCTGTCTGTCTGTCTGTCTGTCTCCCTCCCTCCCTCCCCTCCCTCCCTCCCTCCCTCCCTCCCTCCTCCCTCCCTCCCTCCTCCTCACTCCCTGCATCCCTCCCTCCCTCCCTCCTATTGGCTAATTATTCTGTCTGTCTGTCTGTCTGTCTGTCTGTCTGTCTGTCTCCTATTGGCTAATTATTCTGTCTGTCTGTCCGTCCGTCCGTCCGTCCAGGAGGCTGTCCTATAGAAAAGGACAGCTAGATGAAGGGATCACATCAGTAGGGTGCAGCCAGGGAGTAATAAGGAAACTAGTATTCTTCCTGATTGGGTCTAACTCTGAACACTTTATTGATGACACTGTAATGGACACACACACACACACACACACACACCCACACACCCACACACACACACACACACTCGGTAACACACGGTACGCACACTGTGACCAGAAAGCGACAGCGGTCTAATTTGGTCACTGACCGGTAACTAGGGCCACAGTGATCCCATCACGCCATTCACTGTGACCAATCAACCAATCAATTACAGCGCTGTGAGACGTCAGGAAATGACTCTCTTGTCTTCAGAAGGTCTGAAGGAGATGGAGGAAAATGTGTGTGTTCTTCTGTCTATTTCACCTAATCAGAGAGAAGGAACTTTTTGAAACTTGTTTTGGACTTTTGGAGAGTTTTTCTATATCTGTAGAACCATATAGGGTTCTTTGGTTTGTCCCCGTAGGGGAACCCGTTTTGGGACTACGTGTAGGCAGAAGGTTCTACCTAGAACCATTTCATCATCGACCAAGCCTTATTACCCTTTTCAATGTAATGATTTAATAGATTCAATTACACACAGTATCTCATAAGGCCTTTTAACACAGTGGTGTTAGGAACCTCCGGGTTTACAGGCCATGTCAGGCCTGCAATTCACCTTATGCTGGCTTGCAAAGTGATGTGTAATTCCTGTTGGAATCCAGCCAGAGTTAAGAGATCCAACAAGTGGAACTTTTAATCACCCAACAACCTGTATTTAGAATGGGTAAAGAAGATTGAATACTGAGAATACGTAAACCATCTAAACTGGAACAACCGTCTCAGTAACGGGTGCAATAAGTCCAACTAGTACAAGTGTGGACTCAAGTCACATGAGTTGGACTCGAGTCTGACTCAGAGTGAGTACGGTAGTGTAGTAAACAGAGTGAGTACGGTAGTGTAGTAAACAGAGTGAGTACGTAGTAAACAGAAGTGAGTACGGTAGTGTAGTAAAACAGAGTGAGTAGGTAGTGTAGTAAACAGAGTGAGTACGTGTAGTAAACAGAGTGAGTAGTGTGTAAACAGAGTGAGTAGTATAGTAAACAGAGTGAGTAGTGTAGTAAACAGAGTGAGTACGGTAGTGTATAAACAGAGTGAGTACGGTAGTGTAGTAAACAGAGTGAGTACGGGTAGTGTATAAACAGAAGTGAGTACGGTAGTGTAGTAAACAGAGAGTGAGTACGGTAGTGTAGTTAAACGAGTGAGTAGTGTAGTAAACAGAGTGAGTACGGTAAGTGTAGTAAACAGAGTGAGTACGGTAGTGTAGTAAACAGAGTGAGTACGGTAGTGTAGTAAACAGAGTGAGTAGTGTGTAACAGATGAGTCGTAGTGTAGTAACAGATTGTGAGTAGTGTAGTAAAACAGAGTGAGTACGGTAGTGTAGTAAACAGAGTGAGTACGGTAGTGTAGTAAACAGAGTGAGTACGGTATGGTGTAGTAAACAGAGTGAGTAGTGTAGTAAACAGAGTGAGTACGGAGTAGTGTAGTAAACAGAGTGAGTACGGTAGTGTAGTAAACAGAGTGAGTAGGTAAGTGTAGTAAACAGAGTGAGTAGTGTAGTAAACAGGTGGTACGTAGTGTAGTAAACAGAGTGAGTAGTGTAGTAAACAGAGTGAGTACGGTAGTGTAGTAAACAGAGTGAGTACGGTAGTGTAGTAAACAGAGTGATAGTAGTGTACGTAAACAGAGTGAGTACGGTAGTGTAGTAAACAGAGTGAGTACCGGTAGTGTAGTAAACAGAGTGAGTACGGTATGTTTGTAAACAGAGTGAGTACGGTAGTGTAGTAAACAAGAGTGAGTAGTGGTAGTAAAACAGAGTGAGTACGAGTAGTGTAGTAAACAGAGTGATGTAGTGTATTAAAACAGAGTGAGTACGGTAGTGTAGTAAACAAGTGAGTAGGTAGTGTAGTAAACAGAGTGAGTACGGTAGTGTAAGTAAACAAGTGAGTACGGTAGTTGTAAGTAAACAGAGTGATACGGTAGTGAGTTGTAAACAGAGTGAAGGTAGTGTAGTAAGAGGCAGAGTGGTAAGTACGTGTAAGTAACAGGAGTGAGTACAGGAGTGTAGTAAACAGAGTGAGTACGGTAGTGTAATGGTATAACAGAGTGAGTATAAACGGTAGTGTAGTAAACAGAGTGAGTACGGTAGTGTTAGTAACAATGAAGTAGATACGGTAGATGTAGTAAAGAGTGAGGTTACGGTAGTGTAGTAAACAGAGTGAGAGTAGTGTTAGTAAACAAGAGTGAGTATACGGTAGTGTAGTAAACAGAGTGAGGTACGGTATAAGTTTGTAGATAAACAGAGTTGAGTACGGTGTGTAGTAAACAGAGTGAGTACGGTAGTGTAGTAAACAGAGTGAGTACGGTGTTAAGTAAACAGAGTGAGTAACGGTAGTGTAGTAACAGAGTGAGTACGGTAGTGTAGTAAACAGAGTGAGTACGGTAGTGTAGTAAAACAGAGTGAGTACGGTAGTGTAGTAAACAAGAGTGAGTACGGTAGTGTAGTAAACAGAGTTAGAGTACGGTAGTGATTTATACAGTGTGAGTAAAAGTGTAGTGTAAACAGAGTGAAGTAAGTGTAGTAAACAGAGTGAGTGTAGTAAACAGAGTGTAGTAGTAGTCGTAAAGACAGAGTGAGTACGTAGTGTAGTAAACAGAGTGAGTACGTGTAGTGTTAGTAAACAGAGTGAGTAGTGTAGTAAACAGAGTGAGTTAGTGTAGTACTAAACAGGAGTGATACGTGTGTAGTAACAAGAGTAGATAGTGTAGTAAACAGAGTGAGTAGTGTAGTAAACAAGTGATACAGGTATACAGTGGGTAGTGTAGTAAAAACAGAGTGAGGTAGTGTAGTAAACAAATTGAGAGTTAGTGTAGTAAACAGAGTGACGTTGAGTAAGTGAGTAGCTGTAGTAAACAGAGTGAGTAAGTGTAAGTAAACAGAGTGAGTACGGTAGTAGTGAGTAACAGAGTGGGGGTACTCTTCTCATCTGGTACTGTCTCCGCTCCACAATTGTGTCCCTTGGCCTGTTTTGAGGTCTTTTGGTCTTCACAGTGTATTGCTTGCTTGGTGGTAGTCTCTTGTTTAAAGTGGTGTTGCAGATCTGGGCCTTTAAGAAAAATAGGTTTAGTATATATACTGAGAACAATGTGTTCATCAGTTTGTTGTGCAGAATCATGTGACACTAGTATTGCACAAGGTGAGACTTCATTTTAACTAATTATGTGATTCTTTGTGAAGGTAGGATTGTGCACCAGATCTTAATTTAGGGGCTTCAGGCATGCAAATGGGGTGAATACATATACACGTTTTTTTATTTGATTTTTAAAAGCAAGTTTATTTTTTTTCATTTCACTTCTTAATAGGCAAAGTCAGTTAATCAAACCTCTGCTAGGGGTATATATAGTATGAGACGGTAAGCGTCCCACCATCTTCAACAGCATTCAGTTGAAAGTGGCAGGGAAGCCAAATTCAAAAAACAACAGAAATCCCATAATTAAAATTCCTCAAACATACAGGTATTTTACACACATGTTTAAAGATAGAACCTTGTTGTAAATCAGCTAACAGTGTCCGATTAAGAAAATAAAAAAGGAGCTTTACGACGCCAAAGCAAACCAACGCATTATGTTAGGCTGAGTGCCTATTCACAGAATACCTCTTAACACAGCCATTTTTCCAGCCAAAAAGAGAGATTCCACAAAAAGCAAGATATAGATAAATGAATGCACTAATCCTTTACTTGATGATTCTTCATCAAATTGACAGGCTCATAGGACTTCATGTATACACAATACATGTATGTTTTGTTCGGTAAAGTTTTCATATTTATATCCAAAAATCTTGAGTTTAACTAGATTGGCCGCCTTTAACGTTCAGAAGTTCTCGCAGAAACATCCTTTGATTTTTAGCAGAGAACCACATAAATGTACAGGAATACTCAAATAAACATTGATAATA
>NW_019944443.1:49564-53717 GCF_002910315.2 Salvelinus sp. IW2-2015 | reverse complement strand
GTAGTAAACAGAGTGAGTACGGTAGTGTAGTAAACAGAGTGAGTACGGTAGTGTAGTAAACAGAGTGAGTACGGTAGTGTAGTAAACAGAGTGAGTACGGTAGTGTAGTAAACAGATGAGTACGGTAGTGTATTAAACAGAGTGAGTAGTGTATTAAAACAGAGTGAGTAAGTGTAGTAAACAGAGTGTGTAAGTAGTGTAGTAAACAGAGTGAGTACGGTAGTGTAGTAAACAGGTGAGTAGTGTTAGTAAACAGAGTGAGTAGTGTAGTAAACAGAGTGAGTAAGGTAGTGTAGTAAACAGAGTGGAGTAGTGTAGTAAACAGAGTGAGTACGTAGTGTAGTAAACAGAGTGAGTACGGTAGTGTATAAACAGAGTGAGTACGGTAGTCTAGTAAACAGAGTGAGTAGTTGTAGGTGTAGTAAACAGAGTGAGTAGTGTAGTAAACAGAGTGAGTACAAGGTAGTGTAGTAAACAGAGTGAGTACGGTAGTCTAGTAAACAGAGGGGTAGTGTAGTAAACAGAGTGAGTAGTGTAGTAAACAGAGTGAGTACGGTAGTGTTATAAACAGAGTGAAGTACGGTAGTGTAGTAAACAGAGTGAGTACGGTAGTGTAGTAAACAGAGTGAGTACGGTAGTGTAGTAAACAGAGTGTAGTACGGTAGTGTAGTAAACAGAGTGAGTACGGTAGTGTAGTAAACAGAGTGAGTTACGGTAGTGTAGTAAACAGAGTGAGTACGGTAGTGTAGTAAACAGAGTGAGTACGGTAGTGTAGTAAACAGAGTGAGTACGGTAGTGTAGTAAACAGAGTGAGTACGGTAGTGTAGTAAACAGAGTGATAGGTAGTGTAGTAAACAGAGTGAGTACGGTAGTGTAGTAAACAGAGTGAGTACGGTAGTGTTATAAACAGAGTGAGTACGGTAGTGTAGTAAACAGAGTGATACGGTAGTGTAGTAAACAGAGTGAGACGTAGTGTAGTAAACAGAGTGAGTACGGTAGTAGTAAACAGAGTGATAGTGTAGTAAACAGAGTGAGTACGGTAGTGTTATAAACAGAGTGAGTACGGTAGTGTAGTAAACAGAGTGAGTACGTGTGTAGTAAACAGAGTGAGTACGTAGTGTAGTAAACAGAGTGAGTACGTAGTGTAGTAAACAGAGTGAGTACGGTAGTGTTAGTAAACAGAGGAGTACGGTAGTGTAGTAAACAGAGTGAGTACGGTAGTGTAGTAAACAGAGTGAGTACGGTAGTGTTTAAACAGAGTGAGTAGTGTAGTAAACAGAGTGAGTACGGTAGTGTAGTAAACAGAGTGAGTACGGTAGTGTTATTAAACAAAGTGAGTACGGTAGTGTAGTAAACAGAGTGAGTAGTAAAACAGAGTGAGTAAGGTAGTGTAGTAAACAGAGTGAGTACGTAGTGTAGTAAACAGAGTGAGTTACGGTAGTGTAGTAAACAGAGTGAGTACGGTAGTGTAGTAAACAGAGTGAGTAGTGTAGTAAACAGAGTGAGTACGGTAGTGTAGTAAACAGAGTGAGTACGGTAGTTTAGTAAACAGAGTGAGTACGTAGTGTAGTAAGTAGATATAACAGAGTGAGTAGTGTAGTAAAACAGAGTGAGTAGTGTAGTAAACAGAGTGAGTAGTGTAGTAAACAGATGAGTAGTAGTAAACAGGTGAGTAGTGTTAGTAAACAGAGTGAGTAGTGTAGTAAAACAGAGTAGTAGTGTAGTAAACAGAGTGAGTAGTGTAGTAAACAGAGTGAGTACGGTTAGTAAACAGAGTGAGTAGGTGTCGTAAAACAGAGTGAGTAGTGTAGTAAACAGAGTGAGTAGTGTAGTAAAACAGAGTGAGTAGTGTGCGTAAACAGAGTGAGTTAGTGTGTAGTAAACAGAAGTGAGTACGGTAGTAAACAGAGTGAGTAGTGTCGTAAACAGAGTGAGTAGTGTAGTAAACAGAGTGAGTAAGTGTCGTAAACAGAGTGAGTAGTGTAGTGTAGTAAACAGAGTGAAGTACGGTAGTGTAGTAAAACAGAGTGAGTAGTGTAGTAAACAGAGTGAGTAGTGTAGTAAAGAGAAGGTGAGTAGTGTAGTAAACAGAGTGAGTAGTGTAGTAAACAGAGTGAGTAGTGTACGTAAACAGAGTGAGTAGTGTAGTGTAGTAAACAGAGTGAGTAGTGTAGTAAACAGAGTGAGTAGTGTAGTAAACAGAGTGAGTACGGTAGTCTAGTAAACAACTAAAGGTTTCAAGACTAAAAGTGGTGAAAGTAGTAGCCCACAATATGGAAAAACTCCAGGTAGGAATACACTTGATCTAGTCCTTGGCCTACATGCTAATCTGACTTTGGTGTAGATCATATTGTACTTCACATTACTGTCTCTGGTAAACACACACTATATCAAATAAAATACAAGTTTATTTATCCCATGCAACATGATACACAAGGTGTACAGTGGAAACAGTACAGTGAAATGGTTACTTGCGTTATTTGCATAGTAGCAAAGTGTTCAGATAAAAATATTATTATAATTATTATTTAGACAGACTGGTCTAAATGGATGGGTCACTACTGTCTAGACATCGAGTGGCTGCTGCCAACATACTGACTCAACTCACGCTCACTTTAATAATGGAAATTGGTGGAAATTGATAAAAAATGTATCACTAGCCACTTTAAACAATGCCACATAATATAATGTATATGTATATACTGTACTCTATACCATCTACTGCATCTTGCCATCTTTATGTAATACATGTACCACTAGCCACTTTAAACTATGCACTTTTATGTTTACATACTCTACATTACTCATCTCATATGTATAGACTGTACACTATACCATCTACTGCATCTTGCCTTTGCCGTTCTGTACCACCACTCATTCATATATCTTTATGTACATATTCTTTATCCCTTTACACTTGTGTGTATAGGGTAGTAGTTGTGGAATTGTTAGGTTAGATTACTCGTTGGTTATTACTTCATTGTCGGAAATAGAAGCACAAGCATTTCGCTACACTCGCATTAACATCCGCTAACCATGTGTATGTGACAAATAACATTTGATTTGATTTGATTTGACATGTACACCTTTACAGATCTCCATGGCTAACATTATATATTGTCAAAAACGCTTTGGCTGCAACAATTATCCACACAGGGTGTCGATACGAGGGGTGAGGAGGATGAGAGGGGAGAGAAATATAGAGAGGAGGGAGCACTCGCCATTTCCTGTTCACATCTGTTCTCTCATCGCCCCTTTCCCTCCCCCCCATCCCAACGCAGTCCCCATCCCATCCCGTCCCATTCCACTTTACCGTCCCATCAGGTTTCCCCGTTCCCCATCCGGTCCCATCTCCCGCTCCTCATCCAGGTCCCTCGTCCTTCACTCAATCATCCCAGGATCCCCATCCCAGTCTCCGTGTCCCCAATCCCAGGTTTCCGTACCCGTATGGTCCCCATCCCAGGTCTCCGTCCCATGTCCCCATCCCAGGTCCCATCTCCAGGTATTCCGTGCCCTGTCCCTCAGATCTCCCAGGTCCCCATCCGCAGTGTTTCCCCGTTCTCCTTCCATCCCAGGCTCATCCGTCCCTGTCCCCATCCAGGTCTCCGTCTCCGTCCCCGTCCCAGGTCTCCGTCCCTGTCTCCCATCCCAGGTTCCGTCCCCGTCCCGTCTCCGTCCCCGTCTCCTCCCCGTCCCCGTCTCCCATCCCAGCGTCCCCCGTCTTCCCCATCCCAGGTCCCCATCCCAGTGCCCCGTCCCCATCCCAGTTCTCCGTCCCTGTCCCCATCCCAGCGTCTCCGCTCCTCCGTCGCCCATCCCAAGTCTCCGGTTCCCGTCCCCAATCCCAAGTCCCCGTCCCCATCTCCAGGTCTCCGTCCCTGTCTCCCATCCCAGGTCCCCGTCCCCATCCCAGGTCCCCGTCCCCATCCCAGTCCCACGTCCCCATTCCCAGGTCTCCGTCCCTGTCCCCATCCCAGGTCCCCGTCTCCCATCCCAGGTTCCAGTTCCCCGTCCCCATCCCAGGTCTCCGTCCCCGTCTCCGTCCTCCATTCCAGTCTTCCGTCCCCGTCCCCGTCCCCATCCCAAGTCCCCGTCTCCCCATTCCAGTCTCCGTCCCCTCTCCGTCCCCACTTTCCAGGTCTCGATCCCCGCT
>NW_019944443.1:40666-47804 GCF_002910315.2 Salvelinus sp. IW2-2015 | reverse complement strand
CGAAAGAGAGAGAGAGGGGGGGGGTGAGGAGAGGATAGGGGAGAGAAGAGAGAAACACATAGGAGAGGGTGAGGAGGATGAGAGGGGAGAGAAGAGAGAAAACACAAGAGAGGGGTGAGGAGGATGAGAGGGGAGAGAAGAGAGAAAACACTAGAGAGGGGGTGAGGAGGAGGATGAGAGGGGAGAGAAGAGAGAGAGAGGGTGAGGAGGATGAGAGGGGATAGAAGAGAGAGAGAGAGGGGTGAGGAGGGATGAGAGGGGAGAGAAGAGAGAGAGAGAGGTGAGGAGGATGAAGGGGAGAGAAGAGAGAGAGAGGAAGAGGGGAAGGGAGTGCAGGACTAGAGGAACTAGAAGAGGGCAATGAGATAGAGAGAGATAAGGAAAAAGACTATGTATAACGTAATGTTTAGTAAAACATATGCCTCTGCTTGTAGCGTAATTACTATAAATACAGTAACTGGCTAGCTAAACAGGAAGTTGTCACTCAACTACTGCAAGCTTATCAGGTATCCAGTTAATTTCAAGTCATACTGAAGCACGTAGCTAACATTAGCGACAATATTTAGCTGAAGTAAACTCCTCTTCCTGTTTGCTGAAAAATTACTGCTGGTTTACTTACTTATTCGCTCTTTACTTGAATTGGTGTTTAATCTGGTTTGGAATTTAGCGTTTTTTTTTTTACCAGCATCTTGGTTTTGTCTTCGCCTCAACGTTTTTCGCTCAGCTTTTTTGCTTCAGACATTTAATCTGCTCCACCTGAACTGGTACAGGTGGCCCCACCACACCCCCACCACACTCTCCCTCTCTCTCCCTGGCCTCTCTCCCTGGCCTGTCTCTCCCTGTCTGGTACAGGTACCCCCACCACACTCCCCCATGTCTCCCGAGCTTTCGCTCGCTCGCATCCAGCACACACACACACACACACACACCACACACACACACACACACACACACACACACACACACACACACACACACACACACACACACACACACACACACACACACCACACACACACACACACCACAGACACAGGACACACACACAGACACACACACACACACACACACACACACACACCACACACACACACACACACACACACACACATCGGGACTTAGTACTGCTCTGCATGTTTTATGTAGACTAATTAATTTGTGAATCCTATTATGTCAGCTTTACTCAGAAACTCTTAATTAACGTGTTATAATCGTACTATTTATTTATGTTATCTAGACTGTTAAAGACCGATGAGAGAGCTACTCTCTCATGTTTATTCTCGTTGGGGCCCGAGTGTGACTCTTCTGAAACTCCCAAACGGCTAGCCCCAAGTCATTTGTTTTCTTACTTTATTTCTTGTGTTTGTGTTTATTTTGCTCCATGACTCCTGCACTCTTTGCTGTAGTGTGAATGTACTGTTTACCGACCGTGGGACAGATATTGTTTGTTTCCATGCCCTAGCAACTCTCTTTTGGTTACGCGGACTCTTGGTCCTCCCATTCTATTCTATTTAACTCGCTTTGAATTCATTTGACCTGATGAAATTGCTTTTACAAGAGTGTACAAAGCTGTCGTCAAAGGTGGCTACTTTGAAGAATCTAAAACACTTTTTTTGGTTACTACATGATTCCGTATTTGTTATTCCATAGTTTTGAGATGTCTTCACTATTATTCTACAATGTAGAAAATATTATTTAAAAATCAAGAAAAACCCCTTGAATAATTAGGTGTGTCCAAACATTTGACTGGTAGTGTACAGCCTCTTCCTCCTCCACATACAACACCCGTTTGCCAGTCACATTCTTGTTAAAGGTCCTCAAAGCACACACATCCCTGGGTCGCTCCTCTTTTCAGTTCGCTGCAGCTAGCGACTGAACGAGCTGCAACAAACACTCAAACTGGACAGTTTTATCTCCATCTCTTCATTCACAGACTCAGTCATGAACACTCTTACTGACAGTTGTGGCTGCTTCACGTGATGTATTGTTATCTCTACCTTATTCCCTTTGTGCTGTTGACTGTCCCAATAATGTTTGTTCCATTTCTGTGTTGCTACCATGTTGTTGTCATGTGTTGCTGCTACCATGTCGTGTTGCTACCTGTTTGTTGTCATGTTGTGTTGATTACCATGCTGTGTTGTCATGTGTTGCTACCATGCTGTGTTGTCATGTGTTGCTACCATGCTCTGTTGTCATGTGTTGCTACCATGCTTGTTGTCAGGTGTTTGTACCATGCTGTGTTGTCATGTGTTGCTGCCATGCTGTGTTGTTCATGTGTTGCTACCATGCTGTGTTGTCATGTGTTGCTGTCATGCTGTGTTGTCATGTGTTGATGCCATGCTCTGTTGTCATGTGTTGTTTGCCATGCTGTGTTGTCATGTGTTACTGATGTTGTGTTGTCATGTGTTGCTACCATGCTCTGTTGTCATGTGTTGCTACCATGCTGTGTTGTCATTGATGTCCATGTACTCGTGTTGTCATGTGTTGCTGCCATGCTATGTTGTCATGTGTTGCCTGCCATGCTTGTGTTGTCATGTGTTGCTACCATGCTATGTTGTCATGTGTTGCTGCCATGCTATGTTGTCATGTGTTGTTGCCATGCTGTGTTGTCATGTGTTGCTACATGCTATGTTGTCATGTGTTGCCTGCTCCTTGTTGTCATGGTTGCTGCTGCTATGCTGTCAATGTGTTGCTACCATCGTTTGGTTGTTCATGTAGTTGCTGCCATGCTGTGTGTCATGTGCTTGCTACCATGCTGTGTGTCATGTGTTGCTGCCATGCTGTGTGTCATGTGTGCTGCCATGCTGTGGTTGTCATGTGTTGCTACCATGCTGTGTTTTCATGGGTTGCTGCCATGCTGTGTTGTCATGTGTTGCTACCATGCTTGTTGGCATGTGTTGCTACCATGCTCTGTTGTTGTCTTAGGTCTCTCTTCATGTAGTGTCTCTCTTGTCGTGATGTGTCTCCGTCCCCGTCTCCGTCCCTGTCCCCATCCCAGGTCCCGTCCCCATCCCAGGTCCCCGTCCCTCCCAGGTCTCCGTCCCCGTCTCCGTCCCCATTCCAGGTCTCCGTCCCCGTCTCCGTCCCCGTCCCCATCCCAAGTCCCCGTCCCCATCCCAAGTCCCCGTCCCCATGCCCAGGTCCCCCGTCCCCATCCCAGGTCCCCATCCCAGCAAGTCCCCGTCCCCATCCCAGGTCCTCCGTCCCTGTCCCCATCCCAGGTCCCCATCCCAGAGTCTCCGTCCCCATCCCAGGTTTCGTCCCTGTCCCATCCAGTCTCGTCCCTGTCCCCATCCCAGGTCCCCATCCCAGTATCCGTCCCTGCTCCCCATCCCAGTCCCCACCCGTCCCGATCCCCCATCCCAGAGTCTCCGTCCCTGTCCCCATCCAGGTCTCCGTCTCCGTCCCCGTCCCAGGTCTCCGTCCCTGTCCCCATCCCAGGTCTCCGTCCCCTCCCGTCTCCGTCCCGTCTCCGTCCCCGTCCCCGTCCCCATCCCAGGTCCCCGTCCCCATCCCAGGTCCCCATCCCAGTCCCCGTCCCCATCCCAGGTCTCCGTCCCTGTCCCCATCCCAGGTCTCCGTCCCCGCCCCATCCCAAGTCTCCGGTCCCCGTCCCCAATCCCAAGTCCCCGTCCCATCCCAGGTCTCCGTCCCTGTCCCCATCCCAGGTCCCCGTCCCCATCCCAGGTCCCCGTCCCCATCCCAGGTCCCCGTCCCCATCCCAGGTCTCCGTCCCTGTCCCCATCCCAGGTCCCCTCCCCATCCCAGGTCCCAGGTCCCCGTCCCCATCCCAGGTCTCCGTCCCCGTCTCCGTCCCCATTCCAGGTCTCCGTCCCCGTCCCCGTCCCCACCCAAGTCCCCGTCCCCATTCCAGGTCTCCGTCCCCGTCTCCGTCCCCATTCCAGGTCTCCGTCCCCGTCCCCATCCCAAGTCCCCGTCCCCATCCCAGGTCCCCGCAGGAGGCCTTTTTGCCTTTTGGTTGGCCCTCATTGTAAATAAGATTTTGATCTTCAATTGACTTGCCTAATTAAATAAAGTTAAATAAAATAATATATAAAAGCATGGCAGGCTTCACATAACGATCTGTTTTCAAAGTTGTCCTCACATATTTAATGGTACAACAACAAAAAATCACTTACGTTTGAACACTGCAGGAGACTCGTCTTCTTTGCTCGTCTTCAATTCTTTTTTTTGTTCACTTTCAGAGAACAATCGAAGACCCCCTTTATCCGGTTTGAATGCATTGCGGATTGGAAATAAAAAAATTAAATAAAAAAAAGTTAACAATTAATTCAGACTTACATGAGAAGCCGAAATCATTATGATATCCGGGCATTTAAAGCGTACCAAATTTTATACATGTCACATACTGTTTACACTCCAAACGGCATACATATTTAGGACGCTAGTATGGACATTGGCACACGGTCACTCTCTCTCTCTCTCTATCTCTCTCTCTTCTCAGGGGATGTCTGAAAATTATATATATATATTTGTCTGGATTAGTACCCTAGTTCATACATATATTTAGGGGTAGGATGCTATTTGGGCCACACCGTCCCCGTCCCCATCCCAAGTCCCCGTCCCCATCCCAGGTCCCCGCAGGAGGCCTTTTGCCTTTTGGTTGGCCCTCATTGTAAATAAGAATTTGATCTTAATTGACTTGCCTAATTAAATAAAGGTTAAATAAAATAATATATAAAAGCATGGCAGGCTTCACATAACGATCTGTTTTCAAAGTTGTCCTCAACTATTTAATGGTACAACAACAAAAAATCACTTACGTTTGAACACTGCAGGAGACTCGTCTTCTTTGCTCGTCTTCAATTCTTTTTTTTGTTCACTTTCAGAGAACAATCGAAGACCCCCTTTATCCGGTTTGAATGCATTGCGGATGTGAAATAAAAAAATTAAATAAAAAAAAGTTAACAATTAATTCAGACTTACATGAGAAGCCGAAATCATTATGATATCCGGGCATTTAAAGCGTACCAAATTTTATACATGTCACATACTGTTTTACACTCAAACGGCATACATATTTAGGACGCTAGTATGGACATTGGCACACGGTCACTCTCTCTCTCTCTCTATCTCTCTCTCTCTCAGGGGATGTCTGTAAAAAATATATATATATATATTTGTCTGGATTAGTACCCTAGTTCATACATATATTTAGGGGGTAGGATGCTATTTGGGCCACACACATGTAGTTTAATAGGTCTGATATTAAAAGCTTCTTATGATGACTAGTTGAATCAGAGGAACACAATAAGTCGAGGGGCGTCATGTCTGGGTCTTTTGTTCCAGTATTTGAGTAGTTTATAGACTCACACTGTGTATTAGGACGGTGACCCCATGGTGTGGGTTCTTTGTTTTGGCTTTGTGGCAGGAAAAAACACGACTTTACCTTTCTATTCTGTCTGTACAGCAGTGAATTATATTTTGGTTTTGAGGCTCTCGCTCTCTCTCTCTCTCTCTCTCTCTCTCTCTCTCTCTCTCATAGAAACCACCGGAGAGGATAGAACACAGGAGAGGATAGACACACAGGAGAGGGATAGACACAGGAGAGGATAGAAACACCGGAGAGGATAGACAACCAGGAGAGGATAGACACACGAGGGAGGGATAGGAAACACGGAGAGGATAAAAACAGAGAGAGGTGGGGGAAGAGGGGGAATAGGGAGGGGGAGTGGGAGAGGAGAAGAAAGGACATAAGAATGAAGGACAGTAGCTTGAAAGACAAGGTGACCTAACCATAAATTTAATATGCCTGAGTGACTTGCCAGCACAGTGGGGTTCTTTCTAAATACTTCAAATATTCATCATGTCAGACTTACAATCTAATACACCACCGTATCTCCAGACTCTAGGATGTGTCAAAATGCCAGCTATTCCCTACTTTTGATAGGGGCATCTGGTTGAAAGTAGTGCACTAAGTAGGGAATAGGGGTGAGTGTCTTATCCTCAACCTATTTTAACCTGGGATGAGGTCAGGTTGTGGTCGGAGGTCATTCTAAATCCAGTAAAGTTACTGAAACTACCCTGGAGTTTCGCATTAAAGGAGGGGGGAAAAGTTAACTTTTTTAGAAATTGTTTTTGTATTACATCAAGATCTGGTCGTTTTATGTTTTTTTGTTGTTGTTAATGTATTAAGATGATCCACTTCCTTGGTCAGCACGGGCATCCATATTCCAATAAGAACAGAGGAGTGTGGAGGGTAAACACAGTGGAGTAGTGGAGGGTAAACACAGTGGAGTAGTGGAGGTAAAAACAGTGGAGTAGTGGAGGGTAAACACAGTGGAGTAATTGGAGGGTTAAACACAGTGGAGTAGTGGAGGGTTAAACACAGTGGTAGTGGAGGGTAACACAGTGGAGTAGTGGAGGGTAAACACAGTGGAGTAGTGGAGGGTTAACACAGTGGAGTAGTGGAGGGTAAACACAGTGGAGTAATGGAGGGTAAACAGTGAGTAGTGGAGGGTAAACACGTAGTAGTGGAGGTTAACACAGTGGAGTAGTGAGGGTAAACACAGTGGAGTAATGGAGGGTAAACACAGTGGAGTAGTGGAGGGTTTAAACACGTGGAGGTAATGGAGGGTAAACACAGTGGAGGTAGTGGAGGGTTAACACAGTGGAGTAGTGGAGGTTACAACAGTGGAGTAGTGGAGGGTAAACACAGTGGGTAGTGGAGGTTAACACAGTGAGTAGTGGAGGGTAAACACGAGGAGTAGTGGAGGGTAAACACAGTGAGTAGTGGAGGGTTAACAAGTGGAGTAATGGGAGTTAGAACACAGTGGAGTAGTGGAGGGTTAACCAGTGTTGAGTAGTGGAGGGTAAACACAGTGGAGTAATGGAGGTTAAACACAGTGGAGTAGTGGATGGGTTAACACAGTGGAGTAGTGGAGGGTTAAACACAGTGGAGTAATGGAGGGTAGTAAACACAGTGTAGTAGTGGAGGGTAAACAAGTGGAGTAGTGGAGGGTTAACACAGTGGAGTAGTGGAGGGTTAACACAGTGGAGTAGTGGGAGGGTAAACACAGTGGAGTAGTGGAGGGTTAACACAGTGGGAGTAGTGGAGGGTTACACACGTGTAGTAGTGGAGGGTAAACACAGTGGGAGAGTGGAGGGTTTAACACAC
>NW_019944443.1:28930-38298 GCF_002910315.2 Salvelinus sp. IW2-2015 | reverse complement strand
TCTCTCGCTTCTCTCCTTCGCTCGCTCTCGCTCTCTCTTCGCTCCTGTCTCGCTCTCACCTCTCGCTCTCACTCTCTCACTCTCTCTCTATTGCTCTGTCTCTCTCTCTCTCTCTCTCTCTCTCTCTCTCTCTCTCTCTTCTCTCTCTTCCTCTCTCTCTTCCTCTCTCTCTCTCTCTCTCTCTCTCCCTCTCCCTCTCCCTCTCCCTCTCTCTCCTGCTCTAGTTTGTACCTGAGCTGTTAGTTTCACAGTGGGAGGCTGGTACTGTAACCTGTCTCAGGGTGCCACACACACACCATGGGAAACAACGACAAGAGGAACAAATAAGTTGTGTTTTTTTTCCTTCTCTGTAGCAAAATGGGGTTTATGGGGTGGTGGCAGGGGCGTGGCCATGGAAGACAAAAAACAAACTGTAATTGTACAGAAACAACTACGCTGTTTTAAATTTGTTCTTTCCCTTTTTGACCATGAAGTAATGTATGATTTCTCTCGCTCTCTCTCTCTCTCTCTCTCTCTCTCTCTCTCTCTCTCTCTCTCTCTCTCTCTCTCATCCTCTCTCTCTCTCTCTTCTCTCTATGTTTGTCTCCTTCCTCTTTCTCCGCTGATGACTCCACTTTATCGCTCAATCACAGGTAAGCCTCTCACTTATTAACCAGGAAGTGCCATTGAGCGTTTAAAAATAACTATTTACAATGGAAACCTATCCAATATAAAGAAAACATACAAGTAATTGTTATCTCTGTGTATGCTCTCTATATGAATGTAGTGAACGCTGTCTGTATGGCTGGAGAAGGGGTTTATGGGGGTCAAAGGTTAGGATTGAAGTTTAAACGGCGTGTATAGTCATTGGTTTATAGAAGATATCACTGCCTATGTCAGTACACACCACAACACTATGCAATGGTCATTGGACCACACATCACCTTCTATGTAACAGACATACTCTGTCCCACTCAATGGGTAATTGGGAGATCAGGAGGGTTCCTGTATCTCTTTAATCTCATGGAGATTCAGGAGGGTTACTGTATCTCTTTAATCTCATTGCTGAGATTCAGGGATGGTTCCTGTATTCTCTTAATCTCATTGGGAGATCAGAGGGTTCCTGTATCTCTTTAATCTCATTGGGAGATCAGAGGGTTTCCTGTATCTCTTTAATCTCATTGGGACATCAGGAGGTTCTGTATCTCTTAATCCCAATTAAACATCAGGAGGTCCTGTATCTCTTTAATCCCATTAGAACTCAGGAGGTTCCTGTATCTCTTTATCCTATTAGAACATCAGAGGTTCCTGTTATCTTTAATCCCATTAGAACATCAGGAGGGTTCCTGTATCTCTTAATCCCATTAAGAACATCAGGAGGTTTCCTGTATCTCTTTAATCCCATTAGAACATCGGGAGTTCCTGTATCTCTTTAATCCATTAGAAATCAGGAGGGTTCCTGTATCTCTTTAATCCCGTTAGAACATCAGGAGGTTCCTGTATTCTCTTTAATCCCATTACATTATCAGGAGGTTCCTGTATCTCTTTTAATCCATTAGATTTTCAGGAGGGTTCCTGTATCTCTTTAATCCCATTAGAACATCATGAGGTTCCTGTATTCTTTAATCTAATTGGAGAGATCAGGAGGGTTCTGTATCTCTTTAATCTCATTGGGAGATCAGGAGGGTTCCTGTATCTCTTTAATCTCATTGGGAGATCAGTGGTTCCTGTATCTTCTTTAATCTCATTGGACATCAGGAGGTTCCTGTACCTCTCAATCCCATTAGAACATCAGGAGGGTTCTGTATTCTCTTTAATCCCATTAGAACATCAGGAGGTTCCTGTATCTCTTTAATCCCATTTAGATAACATCAGGAGGGTTCCTGTTTATCTTTAATCCCATTAGAACATCAGGAGTGTTCTGTATCTTCTTTAAAAACACAGTGGAGTAGTGGAGGGTAAACACAGTGGAGTAGTGGAGGGTAAACACAGTGTAGTAGTGGAGGGTAAACACAGTGGAGTAGTGGAGGGTTAACACAGTGGAGTAGTGGAGGGTTAACACAGTGGAGTAGTGGAGGGTTAACACAGTGTAGTAGTGGAGGGTAAACACAGTGGAGTAGTGGAGGGTTAACACAGTGTAGTAGTGGAGGGTAAACACAGTGGAGTAGTGGAGGGTAAACTGTGACTATACGAATGTCCAAATCTAAAGTAGTTTTTATAGTGGTACGCTAACTCGATAGATGTACAGTACACATGTCATCATATTAAATGTAAACTGTTTTAAGGTTCCTTGATATTTCTCTGTTTTACAATTTACATTCTAAATCCAAACCAGCCATACAGAAAGTTTTCATACCCCTTGACTTATTCCACATTTTGACGTGTTACAGCCTGAATTCAAAACTGATTAAATCTGTTTTTTTCTCACCCATTTACACACAATGCCCCATAAACACAAAGTGAAAATATGTTTTTAGAAATGTTTGCTTATTTATTGAAAATGAAATACAGAAATAGACCATTTACATAAGTATTCACACCCTTGAGTCAATACATGTTAGAATCACCTTTGGCAGCGATTACAGCTGTGTGTCTTTCTGGGTCAGTCTCTAAGAGCTGTGAGTCTTTCTGGGTCAGTCTCTATGAGCTGTGAGTCTCTTTCTGGGTCAGTCTCTAAGAGCTGTAAGTCTTTCTGGGTCAGTCTAAGAGCTGTGAGTCTTTCTGGGTACGTCTCTAAGAGCTTTTCGTCTTTCGGGGTCAGTCTCTAAGAGCTGTGAGACTTTTCGGGGTGTCTCTAAGAGCTTTGCACACCTGGATTGTATAATTTTTGCCTATTATTCTTTAAAAAATTGTTCAATCTCTGTCAAATTGGTTGTTGATAAATGCTAGACAACAACTTTCAGGTCTTGCCACTCAGGCCTTTCTGTCATCTTGGTAAGCAACTCCAGTGTAGATTTGGCTTTGTGTTTTAGGTTATTGTCCTGCTGAAAGGTGAAATAATCTCCAAGTGTTTGGTGGAAAGCAGACTAAACCAAATTTTCCTCTAGGATCTTGCCTGTGCTTAGCTCCATTCCAACTGTGTTAAAGTCCCCGTTGGCCTCATGTTGAAATCCCTGAGCAGTTTCCAGCAGTTTCCTTCCTCTCCGGCAACTGAGTTAGGAAGGACTCCTGTATCTTTGTAGTGACTGTGTGTATTGATACACCATCCAAAGTGTAATTAATACCTTCATGCTCAAAGGTATATTCAATGTCTCTTTGTTTGTTTTACCCATCTACCATTAGATGCTCTTCTTTGCGAAGCATTGGAAAATCTCCCTGGTCTTTGTGGTTGAATCTGTTTTTGAAATGTACTGCTCGACTGAGGGACATTACAGATAATTGTATGTGTGGGGTACAGAGATGAGGTAGTCAAAAATCCTGTTAAACACTATTATTGCACACAGAGTGAGTCCATGCTACTTATTATGTGACTTGTTAAAGACATGTTTACTCCTGAACTTATTTTGCCTTGACATAACAAAGAGGTTTGAATACTTTTTGACTCCAGACATTTAAACTTTTCATTTTTATTAATTTGTAAAAAAAAATGGTCCTCTGAAGATTCCCTGGTACCTGTTGAAATACTCAATGGAAGTACACTACCAGTCAAAAGTTTGGGACACACCTTCTCATTCAAGGGTTTTTCTTTATTTTTTACTATTTTCTACATTGTACATTAATAATGAAGACATCAAAGCTATTGATATAAGACTTATGGACATCATGTAGTAACCACCAAAGGGTATATTTTAGATTTTTAGATTCTTCAAAGTAGCCACCCTTTACCTTGGTGACAGTTTTGCACACTCTTGGCATTCTCTCAACCAGCTTCATGAGGTAGTCACCTGGAATGCATTTCAAATAGCAGGTGTGCCTTGGTAATAGTTAATTTGTGGATTTGTATTTCTTCTTAATGTGTTTGAGCCAATCAGCTGTGTTGTGACAAGGTAGGGGTGGTATACAGAATATTGCCCTATTTGGCACAATACCAAGTCCATATTATGGCAAGAACAGCTCAAATAAGCAAAGAGAAATGACAGTCCATCATTACTTTAAGACATGAATGTCAGTCAATCCAGAAAATGTCAAGCACTTTGAAAGTTTCTTCAAGTGCAGTCGCAAAAACCATCAAGCACTATGATGAAACTGGCTGTCATGAGGACCACCACAGGTAAGGAAGACCCAGAGTCACCTCTACTGCAGAGGATTCATTAGAGTTAACTGCACCTCAGATTGCAGCCAAAATAAATGCTTCACGGAGTTCAAGTAACAGACACATCTCAACATCAACTGTTCAGAGGAGACTGTGTAAATCAGGCCTTCATGGTCAAATTGCTGCAAAGAAACCACTACTAACGGACACCAATTTGAAGAAGAGACTTGCTTTGGTCAAGAAACATGAGCAATGGAAATCTGTCCTTTGGTCTGATGAGAAAAAAATTGACAGTTTTGGTTCCAACCTCAGTATCTTTGTGAGACGCAGAGTAGGTGAATGGATGATCTCTGCATGTGTGGTTCCCACCGTGAAGCATGGAGGAGGAGGTGTGGGGGTGCTTTGCTGGTGACACTATCAGTGATTTATTTAGAATTCAAGGCACACTTAACCTGCATAGCTACCACAGCATTCTGCAGCAATATGCCATTCCATCTGGTTTGCTTTTAGTGGGACTATCATTTGTTTTTCAACAGGACAATGACCCAACAAACCTTCAGGCAATGTAAGGGCTATTTGACCAAGAAGGAGAGTGATAGAGTGCTGCATCAGATGACCTGACCTCCACAATCAATTGACCGCAACCCAATTGAGATGGTTTGAGATGAGTTGGACAGCAGAGTGAAGTAAAAACAGCCAACAAGTGCTGAACATATGTGGAAACTCCTTCAATACCGTTGGAAAAGCATTCCAGGTGAAGCTGGTTGAGAGAATGCCAAGAGTGTGGTAGCTACAGGATGGTAGCTTTTCCAGGTTGGAGAGAAAAAATTGGAGAGAAGGAACAGCCCTGGACTAGATAGATGTAAGCATTATGTCCTCATATCAACCTATCAGGGGTTGATATGAACCTATCCTCTCCTCACCTCATATTAACCCGGCAGGGGTAAAGGTAGACAGGTTGGACTTTCTAACATGTTGATTTCAACCCTTGGCAGTGATTTGGGACTGGGCATCAGTCCTCCTGGCTTCACCCATCAATATCCCATCCACCCCTCTCTCAACTTGCTCATTTCCACATTATTATTACAAGATTTAGTTTTAGGTTTAGTGAATATTTTGTCCCAAATACAAATGCTTTTAGTTTTAGAAATGTTTAGGGCTAACTATTCCGCCACCACTCTGAAACTAACTGCAGCTCTTTGTTGAGTGTTGTAGTCATTTCAGTCGCTGTAGTTGCTGACGTGTATAGTGTTGAGTCATCCGCATACATAGACACTCTGGCTTTACTTAAAGTCAGTGGCAGGTCGTTAGTAAAAATTGTAAAAAAGCAAGGGGCCTAAACAGCTGCCCTGGGGAATTCCTGATTCTACCTGGATTATTTGAGAGGCTTCCATTAAAGGAAACCCTCTGTGTTCTGTTAGACAGGTAACTCTTTATCCACATTATAGCAGGGGTGTAAATACATAACACATGTGTTTTTCCAGCAGCAGATTATGATCGCTAATGTCAAAAAGCTGTGCTGATGTCTAACAAGACAGCCCCACAATCATTGTATCATCTATTTATCTCAGCCAATCATCAGTCATTTGAGTAAGTGCTCTTGTTGAATATCCTTCTCTATAAGCATGCTGAAAGTCTGTTGTCAATTTGTTTACTGTGAAATAGCATTGTATCTGGTCAAACACACATTTTTCTAGAAGTTTACTAAGGTTGGTAACAGGCTGTTGGTGGCTATTGAGACAGTAAAGGGGCTTTACTATTCTTGGGTAGAGGAATGACTTTAGCTTCCTCCAGGCCTGAGGGCACACGCTCTCTAGTAGGCTTACATTGAAGATATGGCAACAAGGAGTGGCAATATCGTCTGCTATTATCCTCAGTAATTTTCCATCCAGATTGTCAGACCCCGGTGGCTTGTCATGTTGATAGACAACAATACTTTTTTCACCTCTTCCCCACTGACTTTACGTAATTCAAAAGTACAATTATTGGTCTTTCATAATCTGATATACTTGGATATGTAGTGTCAGTGTCATAAAGTAGTGCAATATCAGTGGTTTTTTGTGAATAAACCAACTGAATCAATTAATTATGAGCAGAGTTGCCTTTTTTTCCCGAAAATTAATTTAAAGCCCAAAGCTTTTTACTATCACTCTTATATAACTTATCTTTGTTTCAATTAATAGTTTTTTGTTTGTTTTTCTGTGTGATTGAGTAACATGATTTCTAATTTCATTGCATTGCCAATCAGGTGGCTGCCAGACTTATATGTCATATCTTTTCCTCTCCCTCAACCATACATTTTTTCAATTTCCTCATCATCCAAGGGATTAACATTTTTACATCCATTCTCTTAATGAGTGCTTATTAGTTAACTGGAATAAGCAATATTCGTAAATGTGTCAAGTCAGCTCTGGGCTGCTCCTCATTACACACCACAGACCAGCAGATATTCTTTACAACATCAACATATGAATTACTACAACACTTCTTGTTTGACCTCTTATACACATATTAGCCCAGCCTTTGGAACTTTGGTTTTCCTAAATATGGCTACTATATGGTGATCACTACATCCTATGGATTTGGATACTGCTTTAAAGCAAAATTTCTACAGCATCAGTAAAGATGTAACAATACAGTTGATGATTATATCCTATGACTGTGTAACACCCTGTGGTTGATTGATCTAACCAGGTGCACACTGGCTACATTTGACGTTTTTTTTGAGTGGGCAGCTTGTGAGACACCAGTCAAATTTCTAATCACCCAGAAAATAACTGTCTGTTGATATCACATAAAGCGACGGTTAGCTAGCATAGCTGATGTTAAGCTAGCTGGCTCGCTAGTAATGATACGTGTTGACCTGTGTATAATATATTCACTACTCAGAGCAATTTGCATTGCTAGGTAAGCAAATGTTAGCTAGCTAGCTGATGTTAGCTGGCTCTCGCTAGCTAAGAACGTGTTTGACCTTGTATTAAATATTATTCATATCTTCAGAGCAATTTGCATTGCTAGGTATAGCATAATGTTAGTCGTAGCTACGCTAATGATAACGTTGTTTGACCTGTGTAGTAATATATTCATATCTCAGAGCAATTGCATTCTAGTATAGCATAATGTTAGCTAGCTAGCTAATATACGGTTTGACCTGCTGTAGTAATATTATTCATATCTCAGAGCAATTTGCATTGCTAGTATAGCATAAGTGTTAGCTAGCTAGCTAATGATACGTGTTTACCTGTGTAAATATTATTCATATCCAGAGCAATTTGCATTGCTAGTTTATTAGCATAGTTACTAGCTATATAGCAAATGTTAGCAGCTAGCTATGCATAAGTGTAGCTAGCTAGTATAGCATAATGTAGCTAGCTAGTTACATAAGTAGCTAGCTACTAAAATTGAACCTAGTTGATTAACTTTAGCTACCTGCAAATTTGCCAATGAACGTTGCAATTCTAAAATCGCTCTTAATTAGTCTCACCATTAACTTGTAAAAAAAATGATATTTGTATGAGTTTTTTTCCTGTAATAATGAATAGAAATTAGCTAAATTAAACATTGTCAGCTATATAATGATGTCATTATTTGCAAGCTAGCACTAACTTAACGTTACTAGCTAGCTTATAAGCTAAAAAACTAACCAAAGCATTGTTTAGAACGTTTATTTAGTTGACTTGTTTCTAGAACTGACGTAAACAAATTCATTTAAAATGAGATTGGGTTATTGTGTTTGAATACACCAGTTACGCTATTTTGAAACCACCAGGATGCTGATTCAATGATGATGATGATGATGGATATTCATAGATGTCACCGTGACAACTGTCTAACAGATCACTGTTAACCAGACTTGCTTAAATATCTGACTGTACCTATACTCACTCTGTCTTACTAACACTCTTTCTGTTAACTCGTTTAATACTCCCGTACTACCTGTACGCTTCACTTGTTTACTACACTACTACTCCATTCTGTGCTACCTTTACTCACTGTACCTACTCACTCTGTTTACTACCTACTACCTACTCACTCGGTTTACTACACTACCTACCTCACTCTGTTACTACACTTACTTCACCACTTTACACACTACCGGTTTACAGCTCACTCTCATTATACACTACCTACTCACTCTGTTTACTACACTACCTACTCACTCTGTTACTACACTACCGTACCTCACGCTACTGTTTACTACACTACCTACGCACTCTGTTTACATACACTACACTACTCACTCTGTTTACTACACTACCTACTCACTCTGTTTTACTACACTACCGTACCACTCGTTTACTAACACTACGTGACGCACTCTGATCTACTACGACTACCGTACTCACTCCTGTTACACACTACCTACTCACTCTGTTCTTACCTACCACTACACGTCACTCACTCGTTTACTACACTACCTACTCACTCGTTTACTACACTACACCTACTCACTCTGTTTTACTACACTTACCACTCACTATGTTACCCTACATCACTCTGTTTACTACACTACCTACGTCTGGTTGACTAACACTAACCGACTCACTCTGTTTACTACACTACCGTACCACTCTGTTTAACTACACTCCACTCACTCTGTTTCCCCGTACTCACTCTGTTAACTACACTACCGTACTCACTCTGTTACTACACTACTCACTCTGTTACACACTACTACTATCGGACTACTCTTTACTACACTACACTACTCACTCTGGTTTACTACACTTACCGTACTCACTCTGTTTCACTACCTACTACTCACTCTGTTAACCACTACCTACTCACTCTGTTTACATCACACTACCTACTCCACTCTGTTTACTACACTACCGATACTCACTGTTTACTACACTTACCGTACTCACTTCTGGAGTCACTTACACTACACTAACTCACACTCGTTTACTACACTACCTACTCACTCTGTTTATCTACACTACCGTACTCACTCTGTTTACTACACTCGACATCACTCTAAGTTTACTACACTAGCAGACTCACAATTTCTGTACTACACTACCATTACTCAACTCTGTTTCTAACTACTCACCTAACTGACTCGCACTACCTCACTCTGTTTACACACTACCTACTCACTCTGGTTTACTACACCCTACCTACGCACTCTTCTACTACCACTACCTTACTCACTCTGTTATACACTACCGTACTCACTTTGTTTACTACCACTACC
>NW_019944443.1:14133-28905 GCF_002910315.2 Salvelinus sp. IW2-2015 | reverse complement strand
GTCTCTGTCTCCTCTATTTCCCTCTTCCACCCTTCCTTCCTTCCTTCCTTCCTTCCTTCCTTCCTTCCTTCCTTCCTTCCTTCCTCCTTCCTTCCTTCCTTCTTCCTTCCTTCCTTCCTTCCTTCCTTCCTTCCTTCCTTCCTTCCTTCCTTCCTTCCTTCCTTCCTTCCTTCCTTCCTCCCTCCCTCTCTCTATTTCCTTCTTCCATCCTCCTTCCCTCCCCCCTTTCACTCACGTGCACTAGAGCAGGTTGACATCCTGAGTCTTGGTCCAACAGTTTTGTCTGACATGTGTCCTATGATGTCCTGCCTTCTGCCGCGATGGAGAGATGAAAGGAAGGAGAGAGGGATGGACGGATCAAAGGATGGAGAGAGGGATGTAGCAGTTAGCACTTCAGAGGAGACAGACAGCCAGGCTGACCTGAGCATGTACACCTTGGCTAACACACACACACACAACACACACACAACACACACACACACCACACCACACACACACACACACACACACACACACACACACACACACACACACACACACACACACACACACACACACACACACACACACCACACACACACAAAACACACACACACACACTGGAGAGGAGAGGATATGTATTCATTGAAAATGAGAGGATCAAGCATTAATAACTGATGGTGTCCAAAGGTGAGAGCATATGGTACCAGCATGCCCTCCCACCATCCATCCCTCCATCCCTCAGTACTGATGATGAGAGAGGAGATCCCTCTGTCGTCCTGCTTTGATGTTGTCACCTACAGTGTTACTGATGCCTAGCCAGGTGGTGAGTGTGTGGTTGTGTGTGTGTGTGTGTGTGTGTGTGTGTGTGTGTGTGTGTGTGTGGTGTGTGTGTGTGTGTGTGTGTGTGTGTGTGTGTGTGTGTGTGTGTGTGTGTGTGTGTGTGTGTGTGTGTGTGTGTGTGTGTGTGTGTGTGTGTGTGTGTGTGTGTGTGTGTGTGAGGGACAGCTCCATAGCCACAGTAATGATTGAGTTCCAACTGGTCCCCCATCTGGTGGCACCACACAGTCTTTGTTGGATGGTCTCTTTCTCTCTCATCGCTCTGTCTCTCTGTCTCTCTATCTCTATGTCTGTCTCTCTCTCTCTCTTTCGTCTCTCTGTCTCTCTGTCTCTCTGTCTCTCTCTCTCTCTCTCTCAATTAATTAAATTCAAGCTTTATTGCATGGGAAACATATGTTACATACTGTATGTCTCTCTTTCTCCCTCTCTCTCCCTCCCCTTCCCTCACTCTCTCTCTATCCCTCTCTCTCTCCCCCTCCCTCTCTCCCTCTCTCTACATTTCAATTTCAATTTAAGGGGCTTAATTGGCATGGGAACATATGTTTACATTGCCAAAGCAAGTGAAGTAGGTAATAAATAAATACACTTTTTTACAGTAAACATGACACTCATAAAAGTTTTAAAAGAATAAAGACATTTCAAAGTCATATTATCTGCAAATAGTTAAGACAAAAGGGAAAATAAATAAACATAAAAATGGGTTGTATTTACAATGGTGATTACTTGAGGGGAATATACCGGCTGCGACTATAACGAATAGAATTATCTTGGGAGGTAATTACGGTCGGCATTTGATTGTGAGCTATCTTGGTCGGTTGAACTAAAGGACGTGAGTTTCAGTATGTTATCACAATCACACATGAGTAATAATGAGACATAACACCCCGCCTTTCTTCTTCCTGGAGAGGTCTTTATTCCTGTTTGCGCGATGTACTGAGAACCAGCTGGCTGTATGGACGGGAACAGTATATCACCAGAGAGCCATGATTCCGTGAAACAGAGTATGTTACAGTTCCTGATGTCTCTCTGGAAGAAGATCCTCGCCCTGAGCTCATCTACATTATTGTCCAGAGATTGAACATTAGCGAGTGATATACTCGTAAAGGGAAAGGGGATACCTAGTCACAACTGAATGCATTCAACTGAAATGTGTCTTCCTCATTTATGTCATGGTCATCGTTGCATGAAGAAGTGGACCAAAGCGCAGCGTGGTAAGTGTTCATGATTTATTTCTCAAAAACACTTGAACAAAATAAAACAAAGAGCAAAATTACAACGAACAGTCTGTCAGGTGCAGAAACACAAAACAGAAAAAACACCCACAAAACACAGGTGGGAAAAAGGCTACCTAAGTATGGTTCCCAATCAGAGACAACGATAGACAGCTGTCCCTGATTGAGAACCATACCCGGCCAAAACAAAAGAAATACAAAACATAGAAAAATTTACATAGAATGCCCACCCAAATCACACCCTGACCAAACCAAAATAGAGACAAAAAGCTCTATAAGATACATTTTTCTGAATAAGGCCATAATCAACATCCATGAGAAAGTCTTCTCAACTTGCTAAATTTCCACATTATTTATTACAAGATTAGTTTAAGGTTTAGTGAATATTTTGTCCCAAATACAAATGCTTTTAGTTTTAGAAATGTTTAGGGCTAACTTATTCCTTGCCACCCACTCTGAAACTAACTGCAGCTCTTTGTTGAGTGTTGTAGTCATTTCAGTCGCTGTAGTTGCTGACGTGTATAGTGTTGAGTCATCCGCATACATAGACACTCTGGCTTTACTTAAAGTCAGTGGCAGGTCGTTAGTAAAAATTGTAAAAAGCAAGGGGCCTAAACAGCTGCCCTGGGGAATTCCTGATTCTACCTGGATTATGTTTGAGAGGCTTCCATTAAAGGATACCCTCTGTGTTCTGTTAGACAGGTAACTCTTTATCCACATTATAGCAGGGGTGTAAATACATAACACATGTGTTTTCCAGCAGCAGATTATGATCGCTAATGTCAAAAGCTGTGCTGATGTCTAACAAGACAGCCCCCACAATCATTGTATCATCTATTTATCTCAGCCAATCATCAGTCATTTGAGTAAGTGCTGTGCTTGTTGAATATCCTTCTCTATAAGCATGCTGAAAGTCTGTTGTCAATTTGTTTACTGTGAAATAGCATTGTATCTGGTCAAACACACATTTTTCTAGAAGTTTACTAAGGGTTGGTAACAGGCTGATTGGTGGCTATTTGAGACAGTAAAGGGGCTTTACTATTCTTGGGTAGAGGAATGACTTTAGCTTCCCTCCAGGCCTGAGGGCACACGCTCTCTAGTAGGCTTACATTGAAGATATGGCAACAAGGAGTGGCAATATCGTCTGCTATTATCCTCAGTAATTTTCCATCCAGATTGTCAGACCCCGGTGGCTTGTCATTGTTGATAGACAACAATACTTTTTTCACCTCTTCCCACTGACTTTACGTAATTCAAAAGTACAATTATGTCTTTCATAATCTGATATACTTGGATATGTAGTGTCAGTGTCATTAAAGTAGTTTAGGTACATAAATACACTTTTTACAGTAAACATGACACTCATAAAAGTTTAAAAGAATAAAGACATTTCAAAGTCATATTATCTGCAAATAGTTAAAGTACAAAAGGGAAAATAAATAAACATAAAAATGGGTTGTATTTACAATGGTGATTACTTGAGGGGGATATAACACGGCTGCGACTATAACGAATAGAATTATCTTGGGAGGTAATTACGGTCGGCATTTGATTGTGAGCTATTCTTGGCGGTTAACTAAAGGACGTGAGTTTCAGTATGTTATCACAATCACACCATGAGTAATAATGAGACATACACCCCCGCCTTTCTTCTTCCTGAGAGGTCTTTATTCCTGTTTGCGCGATGTACTGAGAACCCAGCTGGCTGTATGGACGGGAACAGTATATCACCAGAGAGCATGATTCCGTGAAACAGAGTATGTTACAGTTCCTGATGTCTCTCTGGAAGAAGATCCTCGCCCTGAGCTCATCTACATTATTGTCCAGAGATTGAACATTAGCGAGTGATATACTCTTAAAGGGAAAGGGGATACCTAGTCACAAACTGAATGCATTCAACTGAAATGTGTCTTCCTCATTTATGTCATGGTCATCGTTGCATGAAGAAGTGGACCAAAGCGCAGCGTGGTAAGTGTTCATGATTTATTCTCAAAAAACACTTGAACAAAATAACAAAGAGCAAAATTACAACGAACAGTTCTGTCAGGTGCAGAAACACAAAACAGAAAATAACTACCCACAAAACACAGGTGGAAAAAGGCTACCTAAGTATGGTTCCCAATCAGAGACAACGATAGACAGCTGTCCCTGATGAGAACCATACCCGGCCAAAACAAAGAAATACAAAACATAGAAAATTTACAAGAATGCCCACCCAAACACACCCTGACCAAACCAAAATAGAGACATAAAAAGCTCTATAGATACATTTTTTCTGAATAAGGCCATAATCAACATCCATGAGAAAGTCTTCTCAACTTGCTCAATTTCCACATTAATTATTACAAGATTTAGTTTAAGGTTTAGTGAATATTTTGTCCCAAATACAAATGCTTTTAGTTTTAGAAATGTTTAGGGCTAACTTATTCCTTGCCACCAACTCTGAAACTAACTGCAGCTCTTTGTTGAGTGTTGTAGTCATTTCAGTCGCTGTAGTTGCTGACGTGTATAGTGTTGAGTCATCCGCATACATAGACACTCTGGCTTTACTTAAAGTCAGTGGCAGGTCGTTAGTAAAAATTGTTTAAAAAGCAAGGGCCTAAAACGCTGCCCTGGGGAATTCCTGATTCTACCTGGATTATGTTGAGAGGCTTCCATAAAGAACACCCTCTGTGTTCTGTTAGACAGGTAACTCTTTATCCACATTATAGCAGGGGGTGTAAATACATAACACATGTGTGTTTCCAGCAGCAGATTATGATCGCTAATGTCAAAAGCTGTGCTGATGTCTAACAAGACAGCCCCCACAATCATTGTATCATCTATTTATCTCAGCCAATCATCAGTCATATTAGTAAGTGCTGTGCTTGTTGAATATCCTTCTCTATAAGCATGCTGAAAGTCTGTTGTCATTTGTTTACTATGAAATAGCATTGTATCTGGTCAAACACACATTTTTCTAGAAGTTTACTAAGGGTTGGTAACAGGCTGATTGGTGGGCTATTTGAGACAGTAAAGGGGCTTTACTATTCTTGGGTAGAGGAATGACTTTAGCTTCCTCCAGCCTGAGGCACACCCTCTCTAGTAGGCTTACATTGAAGATATGGCAACAAGGAGTGGCAATATCGTCTGCTATTATCCTCAGTAATTTTCCATCCAGATTGTCAAGACCCCGGTGCGTTTCATTGTTGATAGACAACAATACTTTTTCACCTCTTCCCCACTGACTTTACGTAATCAAAAGTACAATTATTTGTCTTTCATAAATCTGATATACTTGGATATGTAGTGTCAGTGTCATTAAAGTAGTTGGCAATATCAGTGGGTTTGTTGTGAATGAACCACTGAATCAATTAATTAGGAGCAGAGTTGCCTTTTTTTTCCCGAAAATGTAATTTAAGAGCCCAAAGCTTTTTACTATCACTCTTTATATAACTTATCTTTGTCAATTAATAGTTTTTTTGTTGTTTTTTTGTTTGAGTAACATGATTTCTAATTTGCATTGCATTTGCCAATCAGGTGGCGGCTAGACTTATATGTCATATCTTTTTCCTCATCCCTTCAACCATACATTTTTTCAATTCCTCATCATCCAAGGATTTAACAGTTTTTACATCCATTCTCTTAATGAGTGCTTATTAGTAAACTGGAATAAGCAATTTCGTAAATGTGTCAAGTGCAGCGTCTGGGTGCTCCTCATTACACACCACAGACCAGCAGATATTCTTTACAACATCAACATATGAATTACTACAACACTTCTTGTTTGACCTCTTATACACATATTAGGCCCAGCCTTTGGAACTTTGGTTTTCCTAAATATGGCTACTATATGGTGATCACTACATCCTATGGATTTGGATACTGCTTTAAAGCAAATTTCTACAGCATCAGTAAAGATGTGAACAATACATGTTGATGATTTAATTCCTGTGCTGTTTGTACTACCCTGGTAGGTTGATTGATATCCTGAACCAGGTTGCAGGCACTGGCTACAGTTTGACGTTTTTTCTTAGTGGGCAGCTTGATGAGAACCAGTCAATATTCTATATCACCCAGAAAATATACTTCTCTTTAATCTACTAAAGCGTACTGTTAGCTAGCTAGCTGATGTTAGCTGGCTGGCTCGCTAGCTAAGATACGTGTTTGACCTGTTTAGTAATATTATTCATATCTTCAGAGCAATTTGCATTGCTAGGTATAGCATAATGTTAGCTAGCAGCTGATGTTAGCTGGCTGCTCGCTAGCTAATGATACGTGTTTGACCTCGTGTAGTAATATTATTCATATCTCAGAAGCAATTTGCATTGCTAGTATAGCATAATGTTAGCTAGCTAGCTAATGATACGTGTTTGACCTGTGTAGTAATATTATTCATATCTCAGAGCAATTTGCATTGCTAGGTATAGCATAATGTTAGCTAGCTAGCTAATGATACGTGTTGACCTGTGTAGTAATATTATTCATATCTCAGAGCAATTTGCATTGCTAGTGTATAGCATAAGTTAGCTAGCTAGCTAATGATACGGAGAGAGAGTAGTGAGAGGCCTGCCACTGTTGTAGATTACCCTGTGCTAGTATATTATTCAATTAAGTGCTACCAATGTTTGCCACCATTCATGTCGCCCCAGTGCCTTGGATTCCTATGCATAATAGGTTAGCTAGGTACTCACTCTGTTTACTACACTACCGTACTCACACTGTTTACTACACTACCATACTCACTCTGTTTAATACACTACCGTACTCACTCTGTTTAGCACATGGCCTCACATGTGAATCCGTAAAGAGATGGGGGGGGCTAAGGCTTAAAAGGGTGTGAACAATACTGAACGAGTGTTGACAAAGAAGAGCTCTCCAGTAGGTTTACCAAGATATTCAAGGGCCGTTTTCGCAACTTATCAACGTTCATAAAGCAGAAATACTTTCCCATTGATTCCTCAACTGCAGTGTATGATATACCAGTCTCTACTTGTATCCAATGTAAAAAAAAACACAATTTCAAATTTTGCTACATAAGACCGAATGGAGCCGGTCGGTCACAAATGTGTGTCTGTCCTGGTCTGTCTCTGTGGGGTGTGTTTGTGTTTGTGAACAGAGTGTTTCTATCCTGGTCTGTCTCTGTGTTGGGTCTGTTTGTGTTTGTGAACAGAGCCCTAGAACCAGCTGTCTGAGGGGACTCTTCTCCAGGTTCATCTTTCTGTAGGTGAGGGCTTTTCTGGTGGAATGTGTGTGACATCGCTTCCTTTCAGGGGGTTGGAATTTAACGGCTCTTTTTCTGGATTTTGATAACTATAGTCCTAATTCTGCTCTGCCTGTATTATTTGGGGTTTGCATTGTACACAAAGTATATTTTTGCAGAATTCTGCATGCAGAGTCTCAATTGGGTGTTTGTCCCATTTTGTGAATTCTTGGTTGGTGAGCGGACCCCAGACCTCACAACCGTAAAGGGCAATGGGTTCTATAACTGATTCAAGTTTTTTTGTTGCCAGATCATAATTGGGATGTTAAGTTGTATGTCCCTTTTGATGGCATAGAAGGCCCTTCTTACCTTGTCTCTTAGATCCTTCACAGCCTTGTGGAAGTTAACTGTGGTGTTTTATGTTTAGGCCCGAGGTCGGTGTAATTCTTTGTGTGCTCTAGGACAACGGTGTCTAGATAGAATTTGTATTTGTTGTCATGGCTACTGGACCTTGTTGGAACACCATTTTCTGACAGAATCTGTGCAGAAGATCTAGGTGCTGCTGTAGGCCCTCCTTGGTTGGTGACAGAAGCACCAGGTCATCTGCAAAAAAAAACATTTGTGAAGTCGGGTGCTACACAATGTTCTAGTGCCCTCGCCAATCCATGTATATATATATACAGTACCAGTCAGTATGGACACACCTTCTCATTTAAGGGTTTTTCTTTATTTTTACTATTTTCTACACTGTAGAATAATAGTGAAGACATCAAAACTCTGAAATAACACACATGGAATCATGTAGTAACCAAGAAAAGTGTCATCTGTTTGGAGTTTGCCAAAAGGCAATTAAAAGACTCTTAGACCATGAGAAACAATATTCTCTGGTCTGATGAAACCAAGATTAAACTCTTTGGCCTGGATGCCAAGCGTCACGTCTGGATGAAACCTGTCACCATCCCTCCGGTGAATTATGGCTGTGGCAGCATCATGCTGTGGGGATGTTTTTCAGCGGCAGGGACTGGGGAAAGTACAGAGGGATCCTTGATGAAAACCTGCTCCAGAGCGCTCAGGACCTCAGACTGGGGCGAAGGTTCACCTTCCAACAGAACAATGACCCTAAGCACACAGCCAAGACAACGCAGGAGTGGCTTCAGGACATGTCTCTGAATGTCCTTCGAGTGGCCCAGCCAGAGCCTGGACTGGAAACCGATCGAACATCTCTGGAGGGACCTGAAAATAGCTGTGCAGCGATGCTCCCCATCCAACCTGACAGAGCTTGAGAGGATCTGCAGAGAAGAATGGGAGAAACTCCCCAAATACAGGTTTGCCAAGCTTGTAGCTTCATACTCAAGAAGACTCGAGACTGTAATCACTGCCAAAGGTGTGCCTGTTTGTGCATGGGTGTGTGTGCTTGCATGTCCGTGTGTGTGTGTCTGTCTGTCTGTGAGTGTGTGTGTGTGTCTGTCTGTCTGCCTGCCTCACACACACACACACACACACACTTGCATTCATATGTAAACACATGACCTGCACACGTCCTATTTCTACCTGTGGATAACAAGACTATGTTGTGAATCAGTGAAACTCAGGCACCAAAATGTTAAAAGATCTCACAGTCTGACATCAGAATTAGACGTTCATCCATGTTTTTCAAACGTCAAATTTCAAAGTGTTAAAATTTAAGTTTAGGCATTAACGGTTGGTTAAGAATGGTTAAGGTAAGGGTTATGGTTTAGCTTAAAACAAAACTATATTTTTAATCGCTGGATTCAAATATATAAGACCTTTGGAATCAGAGGCAGATGCTTACGCCCTACTTGAAGGTAACAGCGGTTTCCACTTAATCTCCTGACGTCCTCAGACATGGATGGATGTATAATATTGACTTGTATCAGGGGTGACCTGACTGCACAAATGGCACCCTTTTCCCTATGGGCCTGATGGTCAAAAGTAGTGCACTATATATAGAGAAAAGGATGCCATAGGGCTCTGGTCTAAAGTAGTGCACTATATAGGGAATAGGGTGCCATAGGGCTCTGGTCTAAAGTAGTGCACTATATAGGGAATANTGCTATATACTACTACTACCGTGCTATATAATACTACTAACATGCTATATAATACTACTATCGTGCTATATACTACTACTAACGTGCTATATAATACTACTAACATGCTATATAATACTACTATCGTGCTATATACTACTACTACCGTGCTATATAATACTACTAACATGCTGTATAATACTACTAACATGCTATATAATACTACTAACATGCTATATAATACTACTAACATGCTATATAATACTACTATCGTGCTATATAATACTACTACCGTGCTATATAATACTACTAACGTGCATAAACATAAACAGGCTCTATGTGCCTCTCTTAATTAAAGTTGCATATTAAAACGTTATGGGGGACGGGGGTCTCATTTTCGATGGTGCCCCGAGGACAAAATACAAGATACAACTACAGGTACATTACATTAGACCATGAAACATCACAGGCATCATTAAAAATCAATTAAAACAATTGCACACCTCAGTGAACTCATTTATCCTCAGCGTTTTAAGCTTCCCTAGCGGCACCATGGAATCCAAAATGGAATATATTTTTGGAAGTGATTCCAAAAATCGTTAGCAAAAGTTGCGTTTGTCAGAACGACGTCCAAGTGTGTCAAATTTTCAGGGTCTGACTCTTTTTCGTTGTTGTTTTAACCAGGTGTCAGAAATAATCAAAATGTCAGCGTTAATTTGAGAAGCAAGAATTAGAATAACATACATTTTTTAAATCAAAACGTGTGACATGTACATGAATCAAGGCCCCCAGGTATGGGATTTCAGATCAGACTGGTTTAGGCAGTATCCAGGTTTTCCTATAATCATACCGTCGCGATCTCATCCCGGGACACTACGGTATTCCCTATTCAACGTTAGCACTCAGCATCCAAGCTCCTGTTCAGGACGTCCCCTTTTGAGAAACTGCAGTCGCTCCCAAAACTGATCGAAGTAGTCAATAAAAATCCAACGCTTTTTCAGAGCAGAGTCCTGATTTCATCCAAGTGACAACGTGCAAATAGCCCGGGAGAAGAAGATCAATTCCAGGACCGTGTGTTGGGATAGGTTTCAGGAAAAACAATCCCCTTGCCCGTAGCCAATAGTCTGTCTCTCAGGTATTCCAAGTCCCGTCTCATTGGCGCAGCTTGATGTCATTTGTACCAGCGTCCGCAGCTCCGGGTTTTGGTCTAGAATGACCGTACGGTCCTGAGTGATGTCACACACCAGGAAGTAGAATGTCTTTGCTCCGTCCTTTACAATGGAACTCCCAACGACGGCCATCTTGGGGAGGGGGAGGTCGTGGTGGTTTTCCAGGTGCGTGGTGCAGGGAGGAGTGTCATTGCCTAGAAAAGCAGGGGGATGGGGGGGGGGGGGGGGGGGAAGTCCTCGGAGAAAGGTGGTGTCACGGGGGCGACGAGGGCCTCCTGTGGGGTGACCTTCCCTCACACTTGTCATCTCCCGTCTGGACTACTGCAACTCTCTGTTGGCTGGCTCCCTGCTTGTGACATCAAACCCTGCAACTTGTCCAGAAGCTGCAGCCCACCTGGTTGTTCAACCTTCCCAGTTCTCCCATGTCACCTGCTCCTCCGACACACTCCACTGACTTCCAGTCAAGCTCACTACAAGGCCATGGTGCTCCCATACGGAGCAGCAGAGACACTGACCCTCCCTATCTTCAGGTTTTACTCAACCCCTATACCCCAACCTGAGCACTCCGTTCTGTCACCTCTGGTCTCTTCCCTCCTACTTCAGGCTCTGCTCAAACCTACACCCCAACCTGTGCACTCCGTTCTGCAACTCTGTCTCTTGGCCCTCACACCTAGTGCAGTCCAAGCTCTTCTCTGTCCTGGCACCCCAGTGTTGAACAGCTTCCTCTGAAGCTAGAGACAGCAGAGTTCCTGTCCATCTTCCCCCTGAATCGCTAGGACAGTAGAGTCCCTGTCCACTTCCCTCCTGAAGCTGGGACAGCAGAGTCCCTGTCCATCTCCCCTGAAAGCTGGGACAGCAGAGTCCCTGTCATCTTCCCCTGAACTAGAGAGGCAGAGTCCCTGTCCATCTTCCCTCTGAAGCTAGGACAGCAGAGTCCTGCCCATCTCCCCCTGAAGCTAGGACAGCAGAGTCCCTGTCCATCTTCCCCCTGAAGCTAGGACAGACAGAGTCCCTGGCCATCTTCCCTCTGAAGCAGGACAGAGAGTAGCCCTGTCCATCTTCCCCCTGAAGCTAGGACAGCAGAGTCCCTGTCCATCTTCCCTCTGAGCTGGAAGCAGAGTCCCTGTCCATTCTTCCCCTGAACGCTAGGACAGCAGAGTCCTGTCCATCTTCCCCCTGACAGGACAGCAGGTCCTTTTTCCCAGCCAGCAGAGAGTCCCTGTCCATCTTCCCCTGACGCTAGGACAGCAGAGTCCCTGTCCGTCTCCCCCTGAAGCTAGGACAGTAGAGTCCTGTCCATCTTCCCCCTGAAGCCAGGACAGCAGCGTCCCTGTCCATCTTCCCCCCTGAAGCCAGGACAGCAGGTCCCTGTCCATCTTCCCCCTGAAGCTGGACAGTAGAGTCCCTGTCCATCTTCCCTGAAGCTAGGACAGTAGAGTCCCTGTCCATCTTCCCCTGAGCTAGGACAGCAGAGTCCTGTCCATCTTCCCCTGAAGCTAGGAGCAGCGAGTCCCTGTCCATCTTCCCCCTGAAGCTAGGACAGCAGAGTCCCTGTCCATCTTCCCCCTGAAGCATAGGACAACAAGGTCCCTGCCATCTTCCCCTGAAGCCTAGGACAGCGAGTCTCCTGCCATTCTTCCCCCTGAAGCTAGGACAGCAGAAGTCCCTGTCCATCTTCCCCCTTGAAGCTAGGACAGCAGAGTCCCTGCCATCTTCCCCCTGAAGCTAGGACAGCAAGTCCCTGTCCATCTCCCCTGAAGCTAGGACAGCAGATGTCCCTGCCCATCTTCCCCTGAAGCTAGGACAGCAGAATCTGTGCCCGTCTTCCCCCTGAAGCTAGGCAGCAGCGTCTCTGTCCATCTTCCCCCTGAAGCTAGGACAGCAGAGCCCTGCCATCTTCCCCCTGAAGCTAGGACTAGCAGATCCTGCCTCTTCCCCCTGAGCTAGGCAGCGAGTCCCTGCCACTCTTCCCCCTGAAGCTAGGACAGCAGAGTCCCTGTCCATCTTCCCCTGAAGCTAGGACAGCAGAGTCCCTGTCCATCTTCCCTGACTAGGACAGCAGAGTCCCTGTCCTCTTCCCCTGAAGCTAGGACAGCAGAGTCCCTGCCCATCTTCCCCTGAGCTAGACAGCAGAGTCCCTGTCCATCTTCCCCCTGAAGCTAGGACAGCAGAGTCCTTGCCTCTTCCCCCTGAAGCTGGGACAGCAGAGTCCCTGTCCATTCTTCCCCTGAAGCTAGGACAGCAGAGTCCCTGTCCATCTTCCCCCTGAAGCTAGGACAGCAGTTAAGTTCCTGTCCATCTTCCCCCTGAAGCTAGGACAGCAGAGTCCTGTCCGTCTTCCCCTGAAGCGGACAGCAGAGTCTCCTGTCCATCCTTCCCCCTGAAGCTGGACAGGCGAGTCTGTCCATCTTCCCCCTGAAGCTAGGACAGCAGAGTTCCTGCCTCTTCCCCTGAAGCTAGGACAGCGAGTCCTGTCCATCTTCCCCCTGAAGCTAGGACAGCAGAGTCCTGCCCATTTCCCCTTAAGCAGGACAGCAGAGTCTGTCCATCTTCCCCCTGAAGCCAGTGACAGCAGAGTCCCTGTCCATCTTCCCCTGAAGCTAGGACAGCAGAGTCCTGTCCATCTTCCCCCTGAAGCTAGGACAGCAGAGTCCCTGCCATCTTCCCCCTGAAGCTAGGACAGCAGAGTCCCTGTCCATTTCCCCCTGAAGCTAGACAGCAGAGGTCCCTGTCCATCTTCCCCCTGAAGCTCGGAAGCAGAGTCCCTGTCCATCTTCCCCTGAAGGCTAAGGACAGCAGAGTCTCTGCCAATTCTTCCCCCTGAAGCTAGGACACAGAGTCCCGTGCCATCTTCCCCCTGAAGCTAGGACAGCAGAGTCCCTGTCCATCTTCCCCTGAAGCTAGGACAAGCGAGTCCCTGCCATCTTCCCCCTGAAGCTAGGACAGCAGAGTCCCTGTCCGTCTTCCCCTGACCTAGGACAGCAGAGTCCCTGTCCATCTTCCCTGAGTAGGACAGCAGATCCCTGTCCATCTTCCCCTGAAGCTAGGACAGCTAGAGTCCCTGTCCATCTTCCCCTGAGCTAGGACAGAGAGTCCCTGTCCTCTTCCCCTGAAGCTAGGACAGCAGAGTCCTGCTCCATCTTCCCCCTGAAGCTAGGACAGCAGAGTCCCTGTCCCCTTTCCCCCTGAAGCTAGGACAGTAGAGTCCCTGTCCATCTTCCCCCTGAAGCTAGGACAGCTAGAGTCCCTGTCCATCTTCCCCTGAAGCTAGGAAGCAGAGTCCTGTCCATCTTCCCCCTGAAGCTAGGACAGTAGCGAGTCCCTGTCCATCTTCCCCTGAAGCTAGGACAGCAGAGTCCCTGTCCTCTTCCCCTGACGCTAGGACAAGCTAGAGTTCCCTGTCCTTCTTCCCCCCTGAAGCTAGGACAGCAGAGTCCCTGTCCTCTTCCCTGAAGCTAGGACAGCGAGAGTCCCTGTCGCCATCTTCCCCGCTAAGCTAGGACAGCAGAGTCTGTCCATCTTCCCCTGAAGCTAGGACAGCAGAGTCCCTGTCCATCTTCCCCCTGAAGCTAGGACAGCAGAGTCCCTGTCCATCTTCCCCTGAAGTAGGACAGAAGGATCCTGTCCATCTTCCCCTGACTAGGACGAGAGTTCCCGTCATTCTCCCCTGAAGCTAGGACAGCAGAGTCCCTGTCCATCTTCCCCCTGAAGCTAGGACAGCAGAGTCCCTGTCCGTCTTCCCCTGAAGCTAGGGACAGCAGAGTCCCTGTCCATCTTCCCCCTGAAGCTAGGACAGCTAGAGTCCCTGTCCATCTTCCCCCTGAAGCTAGGACAGCAGAGTCCCTGTCCGATCTTCCCCTGAAGCTAGCATGCTAGAGTCCCTGTCCATCTTCCCCCTGAAGCTAGGACAGCAGAGTCCCTGTCCGTCCTTCCCCCTGAGCTAGGCAGCAGAGTCCCTGCCATCTTCCCTGAAGTAGGACAGCAGAGTCCCTGTCCATCTTCCCCCCTGAAACTAGGACAGCAGAGTCCCTGTCCATTCTTCCCCCTGAAGCTAGCACAGCAGAGTCCCTGTCCATCTTCCCCTGAAGCTAGGACACGCTAGAAGTCCTGTCCGTCCTTCCCCCTAGAGCTAGGAGCAGAGTCCTGTCCATCTTCCCCCTGAAGCCTAGACGGACATGAACGTCATCTGTCCATCTTCCCCCTGAAGCATGGGACAGCAGAGATCCCTGTCCATCTTCCCCCTGAAGCTAGGACAGCAGAGTCCCGCCATCTTCCCCTGAAGCTAAGGAGCAATCCTGTCCATCTTCCCCTGAAGCAGG
>NW_019944443.1:7858-14108 GCF_002910315.2 Salvelinus sp. IW2-2015 | reverse complement strand
TAGACTTCCTTCACAGCCTTGTGAGAAGTTAACTGTGGTGTTTATGTTTAGGCCGAGGTCGGTGTAAAATTACCTTTGTGTGTCTAGGACCAACGTGTGTCTAGATTAGATTTGTATTTGTGTCATGGCCTAAGCTGACCTTGTTGGAACACTCATTTCTGACGAGAATCTGTGCAGAAGATACTAGGTGCTGCTGTAGCGCCTCCTATGTTGGATGAACAGAAGCACCAGGTATTCTGCCAAAAAAAAAGTGTTGTACAGTGGGTGCATACCTACAATGTTCTAGTGCCCCTCGCCAATCCATGTATAGTATATATACAGTACCATTCAGTTATGGGAGCACCTTCTCATTTTAGGGGGTTTTTCTTTATTTTTACCTATTTTCTACTACTAGTAGGAATAATAGTGAGACAATCCCAAACTCTGAAATTAGACACACATGGATCAATGTAGAACCAAGAAAAAGTGTCATCTGTTTGGGAGTTTGCCCAAAAAGGCGAATTAAACGACTCTTCTTAGACCATGGAGATAACAATATTCTCTGTCTGATGCAAGCCAAGAATTACAACCGTTTTTGCCCTGTGATCTGCTCCAAGCGGTCACGTCTGTGATTGAAACCTCGTGCGACCATCCTCCGGTGAATTATGGCTCGTTGCTAGCGCAATCTAGCTTGTGGGATGTTTAAGTTCAGCGGCAGAGGGACTGGGGAAATACAGAGGGTCCTTGATGAAAACACTGCTCCAGAAGCGCTCAGGACCTCAGGACTGTGGGCGAAGCGTTCACTTAACCGAACAGAACAATGACCACTAAAAGGACACCAGCCAAGACCATACACAGGAGTGGCTTCAGGACATGTCTCTGAAGTCCTTACGAAGTGGCCCAGCCGAGAAGCCTGGACTGGAAAGACCGAGATCGAACTCTCCTGGGGACCTGAAAATAGCTGGTGCGCGCGATGGCTCCGCCATCCAACGCTTGAACAGAGCTTGAAGAGATTCTGCAGCAAGAATGAGGAGAAAACTCCGCAATACAGTTTGCCAAGCTTGTAGCGTTATACTCAAGAAGACTTTCGAGACTCGTAATCCACTGCCAAAGGTGTGCTGTATATGTGCATGGGGTGTTGTGTTGCTTGCATGTCGTGTGTGTGTGTCTGTCTAGTCGTGTGAAGTGTGTGTGTGTGTCTGTCTGTCTTGCCTATTCCTCACACACACACACACACTTCACACCACTTTGCATTCTTATGTAACACCATGACGCTTGCCACACGTGCCTATCTTTCTACTGTGGATAACAAGACGTATGTTGTGGATCAGTGAAACTCAGAGCACAAAACTGTTAAAAAGATCTCACAGTCTGACAATTCAGAGAATTAGACGTGTCATTACCATGTTTTCAAGACGTCATAATTTCAAAGTGTTATAAATTTTAAGTTTAGGCATTAACCGGTTTGGTTAAGATATGGTTTAAGTGTAGGGTTATGTTAGCTTTAAATACAAAACTATATTTTTAATCGCTGGATTCAAACATATATAAGACCTTTGGTATCGAGGCAGAGGTGCTAAACGCCTACTTGAACACCACTCGGTGACAAGCGGTTGTCCTCCTTAATGCTCCTGACAGCTCCTAGACCATGGATGGATTCGTATTCATATAATTCAGATGCTTGTATTTTTTCAGGAGTGACTACTGCACAATAGGCACACCTTCTTCACCATATGGGCCTCAGGCATTGGTTCAAAAGTAGTGCACTGGATGTGTATAGATAAAGGATGCCATAGAGGGACTCTGGTCTAACAAGTAGTGCACTATATAGGGCCAATAAGGGTCCCATAGGCTACTCGGCTCTTAAAAGTAGTGCACATTTAGGGAATAGCGGTGTGCCATTTAAGCGGCCTGGTCCTTAAAGTAGGCACGTATATAGGGTGAATAGTTAGGGTGGCCTAGGGCCCTGGTCTTAAAAGTAGTTGACTATATAATAGGGAATAGGGTGCCATAGGGCCTCTGGTTTCCATTTGGGACTCAAGTCTTTGCTCTGCACAGGGTCTACCCGTGTTACCTCTCCAGAGAAAATACTTGAGTTAGCTGTTGTTCAGTTTGAAGAGTGATCAACAACGTGTCCTTATAGTGTGGCTTGTGGTGTGTGTGTGTTGTGGCTGTGTGTGTGTTGTGTGTTGTGTCGTGTGTGCCGTCGCCTCACTTAATATCTTTGATTAGTCCAACTGTGTTGTTTATCATAGTATATTAAACCCCAATCTCACCCTGGCGCTTTATTCACAGGTTGTGTTGTTCCTCATTTAAAAATGTCCTGATTGCTTTTTTACCATCCTCTAGTATTTGTGATTGCTGGTTCACTGTACTCTCTCCTTCTCCACAACAGAATGAACTAACATTAGGTATCACTGACTTCTCTGGATAGTAATAATAACCGAAGCAGGTTTCAGCATGGTCTATTAGACGGCATCCTTTAGTACTGTCAAAGACGTAGCATGTAGCATTGGCTTGGCTTGTAACAGGCTAATTATAGGATCCTTTTAGTTACCTGTCAGGTACAGAGGGGGACGCTAGCATCGATGCAACTTGGCTGGCGTTGTAACATGGTCTAATATAGGATCCTTTAGTACCCGTTCGCGGACGTTAGCACTGTAGCATTGCTGGTTCTAACAGGCTAATATAGGATCCTTTAGGTACCTGTCAGGACGTAAGCATGTAGCATTGGCTGGTATGTAACAGGCTAATATAGGAACTTTAGTACTGTCAGGATCGTAGGCAAGTAGCATTGCCTGACTTGTAACAGGCTAAGTATCAGGATCCTTATAACTGTCGGACCGCTATACCTGTCAGGACGTAGCATGTAGCATTGGCTGGTTGTAACAGGCTAATATAGGATCCTTTAGTACCTGTCAGGACGTAGCATGTAGCATTGGCTGATTGCAACAGGCTAATATAGGAACCTTTACAGTAACACACCGTAGAGTAAAAGCACAGTAAAATACCTTAAAATATGCACTATGCAGAAATCGTTCCACCATTTCCTGGTTGCAAAACATTTGAATAGTTAGCCTAATTTCAGTTTATGTGCCAAAACAAGCAAGTATAGTGTAGAGAATCGTTGTGCCATCTAAACCGTTGTGAGTAATATATTTTCCATAAACTAAAATATTGTATTTTCAGCTTTTTGGCGCTGATGTACAAAACCTCATGTAAAAGATGCAAAAACCAAGCTTAAGAACGGGAAGCATAGAAAATACAAGCATAGAACAGATCTACCTCTTCTTAGACTTACTTTCAATGAGAACGACAGATCTATTACATACGTTTCTATGTGAATTTTGTTGGGTCGCCGAAGAAGTGACATATTCCAGCTTTAAAATGTGTTTTACAGAATGAATTATGGTTGCATTGTGGGAAAATGTTGTAAGTGGGGAAAGAATATCTGTCTCTGTTAACATATTTTAAGGCGTGTCTTGTAAGAGGCTATATTTGTTTGCGCCCTGTTAGCGAGAATGCTGTATCAATTTGAAGTGATATGTGGTAGTGATTCCTTGACAATGTACTAGCATAGAGGACAGATCGTAAAGACTCAAACCTTTAATGGCTGACTGTCCTTTTTGATCAGTTCTTCCCTTGGAGTCAGTGGCAGTTGTAAAGCCTTTGTAAAAGTCTGAAGTGCAAAGTGATATGAAACACCAGCTGGTATACATTTAATATATAATTACATATTTACTATTAGCAATTGCTCGATAGTTGTAAAATAATATAATAAATGATGATGTATTGTGGTAAAATATTGTGGGGTATATTTGTTGCACCAGTTATTGAGAGTCCTGCACCATTTAAGGGATATGTTGGTAGTAGTTTCGCTAACAATTAAATGTATATACAGATCAGTATGGCAGCTGGTCCTAAACCTTTTGTTCTTTGGCGTTATCCTGGACAACATCCTGTCGTTCTCTGCAAAACATCAAAGCAGTGACTCAGTCCTGCGGGTTCGTTCTCCACAACATCCGTAGAGTATGACCTTTCCTCACACAGGAATTGGTGCATGTCCTAGTCCAGGCACTTGTTATCTCCCATCTTGACTAATTCACTTCACTGTTGGCTGTGCCATTAAATCCATTGCAACTTATCCAAAATGCTGCAGCCCACCTGGAATTCAACCTTCCCAAGTTCTCCCATGTCACCCTGCTCCTCCACACTCCACTGGCTTCCAGTCAAAGCCTCCACTACTAGACCATGGTGTTACCTACGGAGCAGCAAGAGGACCTGTCCTCCCTATCTTCAGGTTTTACTCAAACCCTACACCCCAACCTGAGCACTCTGTTCTGCAGCTCTGGTCGCTTGGCCCTCCCACCCCAACGAGGGGGGGAGCTCAACCCAGTCACAGCTCTTCTCTATCCTGGCACCCCAACGGTGGAACCAGCTTCCCCCTGAAGCTAGGACAGCAGAGTCCCTGTCCATCTTCCCACTGAAGCTAGGACAGCAGAGTCTCTGCCCATCTTCCCCCTGAAGCCAGGACAGCAGAGTCCCTGTCCATCTTCCCCTGAAGCTAGGACAGCAGAGTCCCTGTCCATCTTCCCCCTGAAGCTAGGACAGCAGAGTCCCTGTCCATCTTCCCCCTGAAGCTAGGACAGCAGAATCTCTGCCCGTCTTCCCCCTCTGAAGTGACAGCAGAGTCCCGTCCATCTTCCCCCCTGAAGCTAGGACAGCAGAGTTCCTGTCTATCTTCCCCTGAAGCTAGACAGCGAGTCTCTGTCCATCTTCCCCTGAGCCAGGACAGCAGAGTCCCTGTCCATCTTCCCCCTGAAGCTAGGACAGTAGAGTCCCTGTCCATCTTCCCCCTGAAGCCAGGACAGCAGAGTCCCTGTCCATCTTCCAGAAACATCTGAACACCCCTCCCCCTTTTCAGAGGATCTTATTTTTATTTTTTCACCTTTATTTAACCAGGTAGGCTAGTTGAGAACAAGTTCTCATTTACAACAGCGACCTGGCCAAGATAAAGCAAAGCAGTGCGACAAAACAACAACACAGAGTTACACATAAACAAATGTACAGTCAATAACACAAAATAAATAAAAATATAAAAATCTAGGCAATAAATAGGCCCTAGCGGCAAAAATAATTACGATTTAGCATCAATACTGGAGTGATAAATGTACAGATGATGAATGTGCAAGTAGAGATGCTGTAGTGTCTGTCTGCTAAATTACTAAATTTAGGCCTCTGTGATATAAGTGATATAAAACAAGTGATATAAAACACATATACATTAATATGCTGTAATCCAGCAGCCAACCTGCTTGCTTCAATCCTTTGTAATTACAGTCACTTTTCACTGTGTTTCATTGCTTTTGACATTATAGTAATTTACAGTAAGTTGGCATCAAGTTCCCGTTAATATCTCAGTAATGCTTTGTCACTATCCAGAGATAGTCAGAGATAGTCAGAGATAGTCGGGGGTAGTCGGAGATAGTCGGAGATAGTCCGAGATATAGCATAAAATATCTTGTTCAGCCAGGTCACTCGTGATACAAGTCAGTATTCGACGTCCGTCCATGTCTGAGGAGGTTGTGAGATGACAGATAAACCGGCCACTAGGGGGTAACAGTGAGCGCTGTTACTTTCATGTACGTTTCTGTACTTGCTGTTGACAGGGTGACGGACGTAAGCAGATGCCTACGGTGCCAAAGGTTGAATCTAGAATCTAGAAAATTGTTTTTGATATTTTGTTTTTAATTCAGTCTCATACCTTACCCTAACCTTAAGATGAAACGATTTAATGAAGATTCAAAAGTGAATGCATTAACCCTAACCTTAAAAAATATGTAATTATTGCCTAAAAGTAACCTTAAAACACTGGACGCTTGGAACAATTTAGAAATTTGACATTTGGCATTAACGTCTAATTCTGATGTGAGACTGTGAGAGTTTGTTGATGATGTTGGTGTAATGACATTATTTTGAGGACAAGAGTGCTCACGAAATGACCAAAATGTAAAAAGTTTTACTTGCAAAGAACACTGGGTAATATGTCACTGGGTAATTACAGTAATATGCTGTAATTGTAGTTGGTACTGTAAATTAGATTACAATTTCTGCCAGTAAAATACTGGAAATGTGTTTTACAGTGTGAACTTTTAGCTTTGTGTCTAGTCTGTCCTCTTTGGTTTTATATGGTTATATTATGAGCTATATATGCAGTGGCCTTTTCCTTCAATACCACCTGACAGTCACTGATGTTGTTTGTTTGTGTATA
>NW_019944443.1:0-2498 GCF_002910315.2 Salvelinus sp. IW2-2015 | reverse complement strand
CACACACACACACACACACACACACACACACACACGTTCATTCAGTGATCCATCCAGTGTTTCATTGTGACTCCAGTGGAGGGAAGAGTCTTTGAGATGGTAATGACTCTGTTTAGCTACGAGACTTTGATTAGGTCTCATCATTAGAGAGAGAGTTATTACGCCATCCTTCTCCTGAAGAGGCTCTTTAGACAACACGATGTCACAGTTACACTTCGAAATTCAACGTATTATGGACTACTTTTGGCGCATTCATTCTGCGTGGTTACAGGGTTAAAACAGGAACAAGTTAAAGGGTTACGTTTAGCTATTCATTCAGAATGGTTTGGGGAAGGATTAAAACAAAAATATATATTTTTAATCGACACACTAATACTAATGAAACGAAGCTTCCTGAAGCATTGAGGCCTTCCGGGCCAATTATGTTAATTGGCTGGTTAAATAGGTTAATTCCTTGAGGATTTCGATCAACAATGTGTACACTATTGGTCAAAGCATTTAGAGCAGCCAAATGACTGTAGATGACTTCCCACAACCCCCTGCAGCATGTGCACAGCGTAAACTTTTTGTCTTCTACTGAAACCAATCAGGTGATGGTTTGACGTAACGAAGCTTTGTATGTCTTTAAAAAAATGTTTAACAGATGTCCTTTTATTTTACCTTTATTTACCTAGGCTAGTCAGTGTTAACTTCTTACAGCTGAAATCCCGTTAACGGGATCGATATGACAACAGCCAGTGAAAGTGCAGGGCGCCAAATTCAAAACAACAGAAATCTCATAATAAAAATTCCTCAAACATACAAGTATTATATACCATTTTAAAGATAAACTTGTTGTTAATCCCACCACACTGTCCGATTAAAAAAAAAAGGCATACCATGCGATTATGTTAGGTCAGTACCTAGTCACAGAAAAACAGAAAAACAGAAAAACACAGCCCTTTTTCCAGCCAAAGAGAGGAGTCACAAAAAGCAGAAATAGAGATCAAATTAAATTAATCAATAACCTTTGATGATCTTCATCAGATGACACTCATAGTACTTCATGTTACACAATACATGTATGTTTTGTTCGATAAAGTTCATATTTATATCCAAAAATCTCAGTTTACATTGGCGCGTTATGTTCAGTAATGTTTTGCTTCCGAAACATTAGGTGATATTGCAGAGCAGAGCGCCACATCAATTTTCAGAAATACTCAAAATAAACATTGATAAAAGATACAAATGTTATGCATGGAATTATAGATAAACTTCTCCTTAATGCAACCGCTGTGTCCAGATTTCAAAAAAGCTTTACGGAAAAAGCACACCATGCAGATAATCTGAGTAGCCGCTCAAGACCAAAACAAGCCAATACAGACACCAATGCTAATACATGAAATGTAGAGAGCTTCGCGCACCAAAAACAAGCTTGTAGCAGAATGACCATGCTATAAATACTGAGTACGAGCGCGCAGGAGACCAACACAACCCAAAACAGTATCACCGCCATTGTTGTCGGAGTCAGCAGAAGTCAAAATACGAATTATAAAATACTTCCATCTACCTTGAATGATCGTCAGTTATCAGGAATGCTTACTCCACAGGTAATGTCCCCAGTTACCTATCATAAATGTGTTAGTTTCGTATCAATAGAGTCCATCTTTTCCAGTCCATATACCTAATTTTGTTTGCTAGCATATAGTGTCACAAATCCCAAATTCATGACACGCAGGACTTAGATCAAACAGAAAGTCAAACGAAGCCAAATTCTACTAATAATATTGGCCATATCTTAGCCTTCTCAGAGTAGCAGGCAGTTTACTCAGTGGTACCATTATTCATCCAGCACTCAATACTGCCCCCCGCATAAATTAAGATCAAATTCTTACTCAATACGCCTAGGAACACTGCTGTTCAGGTTAACGACATATTTTTTACCTTGTAGCAGGATTTGATCACAGCAACCGTCAGTTACTATCCAAACTCTAACCACCTAGCTACGCTGCCGTACATCATTAATCACATGCTTCTGATAAATGATTACAGCATCCGACACACTGCTGAGTAAAAACTGCTTTGCATTTAGACCATGCCTAGATCGTTGCTCAAAACGTCACATTCATCGAGCTATTACCAACAGCAGCATCAAGTATCATCACGTTGTGTGGACTGCGCGTCGCATTGTCGAACCACTCATCTAGCTCAAGCATCACCAGGTTTCAAATACCAGTGCGCACTCTTCTTCCCCCCCCCGGTGGTACCTAGCAAGCAATATCGACATTCCTGAAGACCTTTTCATAACGTGATCAGTCATGTATTTTTAGAGCTCACATGGCAGTCTTTGAAGGAAACCCTTTACACCACACACCACACACTCACACACACTCTGTTATGTGGGCGGACACTGAACAGATGCAGCAGCCACTTTCCCTGACATAATGCTCAATATCTGTGTCCAATTTACACCTTTACTGAGAGAGAGAGAGAGACAGACAGAGGAGAGAGAGGAGAGA
>NW_019944442.1:78694-80352 GCF_002910315.2 Salvelinus sp. IW2-2015 | reverse complement strand
TTGGAAAGTCAAAGGGGCTATGTAAAGTCTATTATAAAATATGTAGTTAGTATAACTCTGACTGGTGATGTGAAGTTGGCTCCTCTCCTATTTGGTAATACAGGAAAATGCCACACGGAGGTTAATGGTCCTCCTGGGTTGCGGTCGCTCGTGAGGTTAGCGGTCCTCCGTGAGAGTTAGCGGTCCTCCGGTGAGGAGGCAACCACTATCTTTGCTCAAAAAACATGTTTTTACGCTTTGTGTGTACACTTTAGTGTATGTCATACTGGATTGTTGCTAGTCAACAGGACAAGTTCAAAACATTGCGGTCGGACATATTTACCTCTGAATGTCGGACAAAAGACAGTGTACTTTCAAAAAGCTATGTGATTTTATTTTTTCATGCATATTACCCACATCGCTTTTGTGCAGGCTGAAGTTGTGATTTTAATCGTTGTTCTTTATATTAGTTTAATTAAAGTTTAATGTGTTCATTTCTATACGGAATAATGTTTTTTAATGTGAATTTGTCACTGTTAATGGAACAACTAAAAGGACTGACTGCAGACGCTGTTCAGAGGTGCAAAGTACAGTCGGCAGGCAAACGTTTTAACAACCATACGTCGGTGTCTGACACTGATGCGGAGAGAGAGCAGAGACCAGAGACAGGACGAGGGAGAAAGAGAGACAGAGACAGCCGGACGAGATGGAGACAGAACACGACGAAGAGAAACCGAGCAGAGAGAGACCAGAGACAAGATGACAGAGGAAGAATAGAGAGAGACAGAGAGAGAGCAAACAGACGAGGAGGAGAGAGAACAGAGGAGAGACGGAGAAAACCAGAGGGAGTGAGACAGAGAGAGAGAGTCATTACCTGTAGAATGCGCTGGATGATAGCAGGCAGGGGGATGAAGCTACTCATACTGTTCAGGACCTTCATGGTGAGTTCCTTCAATACTGGGGGAGAAACACACACCTCAATATACAGCTGTGTGTGTGTGTGTGTGTGTGTGTGTGTGTGTGTAGGTGTGTAGGTGTGTAGGTGTGTAGGTGTGTAGGTGTGTAGGTGTGTGTGTGTGTGTGTATATGTATTCACCCTCTGATGTAGTGCGTGTGTCCGGTCCCTTGAGCAGCTTCTGTGGTGACATCATAGCTTCTAGCAGAGGGAACCACAGCACCTGATGGAGAGGAGAGTATATTATACCCAGACACACCACACACACACACACACACACACAGAAAGACACACACAGAAAGACACACACAGAAAGACACACACAGAAAGACAGACAGAAAGACACACACCCCTCTCTGTTCTTGGTTGAGACTCTGGGAGCTCCTGTGACACAGAGCGATGATGTCACCCAATGACCCCTCCACTCTCTGCAGTGGACTCTCTTCCTCCCTCTCCGTCTCCCCCTCCTCTTCACTCCTTTTCTCGGAGGTGACAGCGCTGAGTTTGTCCTTCAGCGTCTGACAGAGAGGAMCATAAGTGCTTAAAKCCACAGTCTCTAAGGGTTCCTGCAATATCAACTCATGTACATGACTARTAAATACATCTCCCTTGTTATAGCCTCAGAAAGTAAATTACGTTTAGATTGAAATGATGTTCTGAAGAAATGTTGTACCTTCAGCAGGACCTGGAAGGCTCCATTAGAATCACCTTTCTTTTCCAACAG
>NW_019944442.1:76331-77830 GCF_002910315.2 Salvelinus sp. IW2-2015 | reverse complement strand
GAGGAAGAGAGAGAGGAAGGGAGAGAGGAAGGGAGAGAGGAAGGGAGAGAGAGAGAGGGAGAGCAACACAAGGCATTGAGAGACACTCCCTGTATGTTTGGGTCAGGGGGAGTGTATTCCTGGGTTTACTCACTACTGTCTGTCTGGGGGTAAATATTCACTCTATGAAATGGTATTGATTTTACCCCAGGACAATCAGGGTTAAAGGTGAGACAACAGAGTCTAAAGTAGATACACACACAGGTAGGTAGATACACACACAGGTAGGTACATACACACAAGACACACTGCTATACTATAGTGTAGGGATGTTACCTGGATGGCCTCCTCTAGTCTGTAGTCCTGAGAGGCCTTGAGGAAGTCAGTGAGCTGCCGGGGACCGAAGCGGCACAGCAAGCCGATGTGGAGCTCATGCAGGTCGGGGCTCAGTTTTAGGAGAGCCTGGGGATTAGGGCCTTCCCTGGAGGTAGCACGGAGGGGAGGGGACAGACTGTTGTGTTTCTCTAATAATATAATAATGTTGTGTTTATTAAACAGACCAGAGAGCACAACAACTAGGATATTGATGTCTTCCGCCCACCTGAATCCACCCACCCATCCGCCCACAGAGAAAACCCTGTCCCATTCTTCCATGCTCCAACACAGTAACCAAGGATCTTACCTCTGGTCCAAAACACACCTCAGGAACTGGAACACTAGGAGATCATCCTAAAGAGAGAGAGAGAGAGAGAGAGAGAGGTAGCAGGAGAGGGAGAGAGAGGTAGAGATAGCAGGAGAGGGAGAGAGAGGTAGAGATAGCAGGAGAGAGAAAGAGAGAGAGGTAGAGATAGCAGGAGAGAGAGTGTTCATTTCTGATTGTTTATTTCACTTTCGTTTATTATCTATTTTACTTTACTTAACATGTCAATAAAGCTTTGGATTGAAATTGACAGAGTAGAGATACACAACTAAGACAAAAAAAACAAAGAAAACGTGTCACAACTCCTGCAGCTTTGTCGCACGCTGGTTCTGTACATAGTCAAGGGGAGGCTTCAAGGAGACTCTTACGGCAGGTACACCTATAGCTCATCTCTTGACAGTAGCACTGTAGACTACTTTATCACTGCCCTCAACCCAGAGTCTCTCAGAGCGTTCACAGTCAGTCCACTGACACCCCTATCAGATCACAGCAAAATCACAGTCAAATTGAACAGAGCAATACTCAAATCATGAGGCATCAAAGCCAAAGGAACTGAATAATATTAAGAAATGCTATAGATGGAAGGAAAGTAGTGTGGAAATCTACCAAAAAACAATTAGGCAACAACAAATGTAATCCCTCCTAGACAATTTCCTGGACAAAATGTTTCACTGTAATAGTGAAGGTGTAAACCTGGCAGTAGAAAATCTAAACAGTATATTTGACCTCTCAGCTTCCCTATCAAATCTAACAATGTCAAGCAGACAACCGAAGAAAATTAACAACAATAAATGTAATTGGAGGAATATCGTCTCTCTTT
>NW_019944442.1:72574-75809 GCF_002910315.2 Salvelinus sp. IW2-2015 | reverse complement strand
AATGAACTACAGGACAAAATACAAACCCTCCAACCCAAAAAGGCCTGTGGGGTTGATGGTATCCTAAATGAAATGATAAAATATACAGACCCCAAATTCCAATTGGCTATACTTATACTCTTTAACATCATCCTCAGCTCTGGCATCTTCCCCAATATTTGGAACCAAGGACTGATCACCCCAATCCACAGAAGTGGAGACAAATTTGACCCCAATAACTACCGTGGGATATGCGTCAACAGAAGCCTTGGGAAAATCCTCTGCATTAACATTAACAGCAGACTCGTACATTTCCTCAGTGAAAACAATGTACTGAGTAAATGTCAAATTGGCTTCTTACCTAATTACCATACGACAGACCACGTATTCACCCTGCACACCCTAATCGATAAACAAACAAACCAAAACAAAGGCAAAGTCTTCTCATGCTTAGTTGATTTCAAGAAAGCTTTTGACTCAATTTGGCATGAGGGTCTGCTATACAAATTGATGTAAAGTGGTGTTGGGGGAAAAACGTACGACATTACAAACAACATGTGTGCGGTTAAAATTGGTAAAAAAACATGCACATTTCTTTCCACAGGGCCGTGGGGTGAGACAGGGATGCAGCTTAAGCCCCACCCTCTTCAACATATATATCAACGACTTGGTGAGGGCACTAGAACAGTCTGCAGCACCCGGCCTCACCCTACTAAAATCTGAGGTCAAATGTCTACCGTTTAATGATGATCTAGATATTCTGCACAGATTCTGTCAGACCTGGGCCCTGACAGTAAATCTCAGTAAGACAAAAATAACAGTGTTCCAAAAAAGGTCCAGTTGCCAGGACCACGAATACAAATTCCATCTAGACACCGGTTCCCTAGAGCACACAGGAAACTATACCTACCTCGACCTAAACATCAGCGCCACAGGTCACTTCCACAAAGCTGTGAACGATCTGAGAGACAAGGCCAGAAGGGTCTTCTACGTCATCCAAAGGAACAGGAAATGTGACATACATATTAGAATCTGACTAAACTTCAGTTCTAGAACCCATTCATGGTTGTGAGGTCTGGGGTCCGCTCACCAACCAAGAATTCACTAAAAACTAATTGAGTCTGTATGCAGAATTCTGCAAAAATATCCTCTGTGTACAACATAAAACACCAAATAATGCATGCAGAGCAGAATACGGCCGATACCAATTAAATATGAAAATCCAGAAAAGAGCCATTCAATTCTACAGCCACCTAAAAGGAAGCGATTCCCAAACACATTGGAAAGAATTAACAAAAAAACAGAGCAGAATACCTGACCACTGTGACTGAACCAAAATGAAGGAAATCTTTAACTATGTACAGACTCAGTGAGCATAGCCCTGCTATTGAGAAAGGCCGCCGTAGGCAGACATGGCTCTCATATTAGAGACACATATTTCCCTCAGATTACACAGATCCACAAAGAATTCTAAAACAAACCCGATTTTGATAAACTCCCATATCTACTGGGTGAAATACCACAGTGTGACATCACAGCACAGCAGCAAGATTTGTGACCTGTTGCCACAAGAAAAGGGCAACCAGTGAAGAACAAACACCATTGTAAATACAACCCATATTTATGATTATTTATTTTCCCTTTTGTACATTAACCATTTGCACATCGTTACAACACTGTATATACACACAATGACATTTGAAAAGTCTCTATTCCTTTTGTGAGTGTAATGTTTACTATTCATTTTTTTTTTAAATATTTCACTTTTGTTTATTATCTATTTCACTTGCTTTAGCAATGTAAACATAACTACCGTTCAAACGTTTGGGGGTCACTTAGAAAAGCCCTTGTTTTTGAAAGAAAAGCACATTTTTTGTCCATTAAAATAACATCAAATTGATCAGAAGTGTAGACATTGTTACAGTGTAGACGTTGTTACAGTGTAGACGTTGTTACAGTGTAGACGTTGTTACAGTGTAGACGTTGTTACAGTGTAGACGTTGTTACAGTGGTAGACGTGTTAAATGTTGTAACATGACTATTGTAGCTGGAAAAGGCAGAGTTGCAAAGAAAAAAGCCATATCTCAGACTGGCCAATAAAAAGAAAATATTAAGTTCGGCACAAGAACACAGACACTGGACGAGACACTCTACCTAGAAGTCCACATGCACCCGGAGTCGCCTCTTCACTGTTGACGTTGAGACTGTGTTTTGTGGGTTACTATTAATGAGCTGGCCAGTTGAGGACTTGAGAAGGCGTCTGTTTCTCAACTGGACAATTTAATATACTTGTCCTCGTCTGCTCAGTTGTGCACCGGGCCTCCCACTCCTCTTTCATTCTAACACAACGTGCCATTGGAACACAGGAGGTGATGGTTGCTGATAATGGGCCTCTGTACACCTATGTTAGATATTCCATTAAAAATCTGCCGTTTTCAGCTACAATAATCCTTTACAACATTAACAACGTCTACACTGTAAACAACGTCTACACTGTAAACAACGTCTACACTGTAACAACGTCTGTCGAACAACTCTACTGTAACAACGTCTACACTTAAAACGTACTACACTGGTATGACACGTCTACACTGTAACAACGTCTACACTGTAACAACGTCCGTACACTGTAACAAACGTCTACACTTCTGATCAATTGGATGTATTTTAAATGGAGCAAAAAAAAAATTGGCTTTTCTTTCACAAAAACAAGGACATTTGAAACTTTTGAACCGTATGTGATATTGCGCCCATCACAGCCAAAAAAACGCATTTGAATTAATAAATGTAATCGAATTGAGAAAGAAGACAGGTTAGACAGAGAGAGAGTGAAACAAACGAGAAGAGAGCAGAGAGAGAGACAGAGAGAGAGAAGAGAGGAAGAGAGAGAGAGAGTGAGAACAGAGAGAGAGAGAGACAGAGTGAGACAGAGTGAGACAGAGTGAGACAGAGAGAGACAGAGAGAGACAAGAGAGAGAGTAACGGAGGAAGAGGAGAAGAGAGAGAAGAAGAGACAAGAGAAGAGACAGAGAGAGAGAGAGACGAGAGAGATGACAGAGAGAGAGAGACAGAAAGAGGAGACAGAGAGAGAGGGAGACAGAGAGAAACAAGAGTTCATGCTGTAAGTTACTTTTTTTAAATAAAATGCTAAATGCCATAGATGATTGCGATCTCTTATGAAGTGAAATGTTGGCAGCCCTTCATGGTCAATAACAACACCTTTTACAGCAACCCATTAGCATACACCTGTGTGGTG
>NW_019944442.1:30266-72512 GCF_002910315.2 Salvelinus sp. IW2-2015 | reverse complement strand
GTTCTCCCATCTAATCCACTTCCTTACCATTGTTGAAGCTTAGGAAACCAAAAGTACTTTTATGGCCATGCCACCACAGTATGAAATGACAAAATCGATTCCATTTGATCTGCATTTGCCAAGGCGTAAAACTATTGACGTTAATAGATTTTGAGTCAATTCAATCAAACTCAACAGTGCATTATTGCACAAGAGCGTTGAATTTGTGCCCGCAGTCAGTGTCAGTGCCCTTGTTTAATAGTAAAAAATGTGAAATATATATATTTCTCTTGGGCATAGGGGGGGGCCTGGGACAGACTAGCTACAATTCATTATGTTGTATCAGAGGAGCCATGGGGGAAGTTTAAGGGAAATGACTCAGAACACAGGAATGAACACAGAACACATCAACACAAACAGCACAGTTCATGCGTTTGAGCGTCATCTCATGATACTTTGTTGGTGTATGACAGCACCTACACATTACAAAAATTAAGCTATATACAAAAGAAAGCAAAAATTTTATATTTATCGTGTTTTTTCTTAAGAACCCCATAATGTCAAAGTGGAATTTATATATTTATTGTTTTCTACCAAATGCAATTAAATATGGAAATGCTTGAAATGTCGTGAGTCAATAAGTATTCAAGCCCGCTTTTGGAGACATGGCCTAGTTATTTCCAGTGAAATCTCCCTTCCCCAGGCTGTGCTGTGGAAATGCAACAACCTGTCACCTTATTACTGTACAAAAATACTCTCTAGAGGAAATATACCATCTCATCTAACCTCATGTAGGTTTACTGTATCTATCTCCATCTGTCTATATGAACACAGTGTTGTGTGTGTAGGCTACTGTACTAAACAACAGTCTGTCATTCTCAGATCCTCCTGGTATCCAGCCTCGTCCAGAAACGTGTCCACGAAATATGTGGTCAATCAGATTTGTCACAGAAGCACATGTTGTTTTATGGCTACATTTCTCCATGGTTAATAAAACGTTTGTTACGAGTCTTGTGTTAATCTAACTTCATATTGTTAACTTGCTGTATTTTGGGTGTTCAGAATAATTACACATCAATAGTGGCAATGCAACAAGCCTGAGACTGTATGGCTCGGTTCCAATATCCACACTAACATATCTCCTAGCATGAAGCCATATTAGGCATGCATCCAGGTGGTATGCTAGTGTGGATATGTAGATTTACCCAGAGCCCCCCAACACTGCTTTAGACCCACCGGCTGGTCAGATGCCCTAACATGATAAGCTTGACACTTAGAAATACTTATTGAACCTTCCAGAATACAATGCATATAATAATATACTATCTCTGTTCATGGGGTTGCTGTTTACACTAAATTACATATAGTAGGGTTTCTTAGTCACAGTTTGTGTGTGATATCTGTTAGCCCTCACCATGTATTGTACATGTTCCTGGGTCTAATTATAGCTGGTTACCACACAAACTGTATGTACATATAGTATATACTACTGTTTATTATATGTCACTTTATTCCTAGTTATATGTACATATCTACCTCAATTACCTCGTACCCCTGCACATTGACTCAGTACTAGTACCCCGGGTATATCGTTACTCATTGTGTATTTATTATTTGTTTTATTATTACGTGTTTTGCTTTCTATTATTGCTCTATTTTCTTTCTTTCTGCATTGTTGCTAAGTGATGGGTCCGTAAGTAAGCGTTTCACTGTTAGTCTACACCTGTTGTTTACAAAGCGTGTGACAAATATCATTTGATTTGAGTTCATGTAAAACTATTATTAGACTGCATTTATCTAGACTTCCTTTCATTGGAAAGAATGTGATTAATTGGGACGTATATAGGGCTTATGACGCACTCACCTGTTTTCTCTCTTCCAAAGGCTGGCATGATGATGGACATGTAGTAGGATACAGTGCTCTCTTGAGGTCAACTTGAAGAACTGCTTGCAATATGTAATCACAATATTTACCCAGCAGAGGGCAATGTTTACTTGATTACAGGTCACAGACCCACGGCTATGGTCACGTTATTTTTCTGCAATGTGTCTTGACAATATTAACCTGTAATTCGAAACCCCAATGTAAATTGTGTGTGTGTGTGTGGAGGGGGGGGGGGGGGGGCTGTGACCTGTAATCAAGTAAACAATATTGCCCTCTGCTGGATAAATATTGTGATTACATATTGCAAGCAACACATTTTTTTTATTTGTTGGAATACTTGGGAAGATATGTTCTACATTAAATTACAGTTTGGCTGAATTCTGATGATTTTACATTATTTTACCATTGCTAAAATCTCCCATAATAAAGATATATATATATATATATATATACACACATATCTCAAAAAATGTGCAAAGCTGTCATCAAGGCAAAGGGTGGCTATTTAAAGAATCTCAAATATAAAATATATTTGATTTGTTTAACACTTTTTTGGTTACTACATGATTCCATATGTGTATTTCATTTTGATGTCTTCCCTATTATTCACAATGTAGAAAATAGTCAAAATAAAGAAAAAACCTTGAATGAGTAGGTATTCTAAAACGTTTGACCTGTAGTGTATATATTTGCTTTTTTTTACTAACAACTTTGGTGGGCGAAAATCAATAATTCGCGGACGCCTATTGCCGATCCCTGTACAGGCGAACACTACCTGTATATGGGGACAGGTTCGACTATCTTCGTGATCCCCGCCCAGGTCACATGTTAAGAAAGCTTGTCCAGCGCGCACAGCTGACTGACAACAACATTACAGCCAGTCGCTTAGGTAGCAGTAGGCAGGGGGGAGAAGCACGACTACAACCAACTGTTTAAAAACATTTCTGTCAACAACCAGAAACTACCTTTAATCAGTTGGTTTGCTGCATCACTTTTCAAGTATTTCATCTTCAGGGTAGTCCGAAATCGTAGTCGTCGAGCTTGAAAGGTGGGGAGGCTACCAGCGAGAGGCAGCTTTTAGGCTTGGTGGAGAGGGAAACGCTCGCTATATCCTCGGACTGAACATGGCAACGTCCCTCATCCAAGCCTGCCGCAGTCTAGCGTTCTCAACATGGCTGCTATCCTTTTGCTTCGTGCATTTTCTGTGCCTGGACTTTACGGTGGCGGAGAAAGAAGAATGGTACACCGCGTTTGTCAACATTACTTATGTGGATCCCGTGACTTCAGAAATCAAAACAGAGAAGACTGAGTGTGGAAGATATGGCGAGCACTCCCCCAAGAAAGAAGCAAGAGGGCAAGTGTTGATGCCTTTGCTTTTGCAAGAGAGACAAGCTTGCGACCCSAACGYKAAGTATCCCCTGCCTTATCAAAACAATGCTTGGATGGCGTTGATAGCTGCAGGGAATTGTACATTCAGAGATAAAATTCGCAACGTCGCTGCACTCCACAACGCTTCTGCAGTCATAATTTATAACGTGGGCTCCACTAATGTCAACGATACCATAACAATGCCTCATCAAGGTAAACTACACTTTCGGGGGAGCAATGCATCATACTCATCAAGCTTACATGACTGTATGCGATGCACTGCATCACTTGTATGAGATACACTGTACTTGTCACTGTTGTGACTTGGTGACAGTTTACAAGTGCTCTGCCCTCTTATCATGTCGTTATGGCAATGGCACACATTGTTTTAGGCTGTTGAAGACTGGCAAGGCATTCATGTCAGTAAGCTACAAGCTCAAAACTGTCAAACTCACTATTATATATTGCACTAATCAACAAAGAAGCACATTGTCCATTTGCTGCCAGTTGTGCCTACAAGTGCAAATCATAACAGKATGTAAGCTCAATGCAGTCCTCAAACCCTAAACCATTTTGATGTATCATTGTCTGTCGAGACAACTGTTTGGTGAACTGATAATGTATTAGTTTATAATTCAACAGTGAACCGGCATCACTCCTCATTCCTCCTAGCTGTGTGAGGATTATCAATGAACAACTTTTCTCCACAAAACTAGATTAAGGATTGCAGGCCTTCTTTTTAAGGGAATGGGCCCCTTGTGTAAAATATATATATTGATATTATGCTGCATAGCTCATGCATGAACTCGCCATGACACTCTGGGAGTTGTATCCACCCAGCTCGTATAGACTATTGATGCATGTTTCCCTGACTGCATTGGGATAGATCATCAGTCAGGCTCTGATATCCTACACATTCCCTATACAGTTTAGCCTATATCTAATTGTAATGCATATCTAATTCTTGCTGATTCTGATTCTGAACTGGGCCAAATGTTGAGTCAGGGGTTGGCATGGTACTGGCTCAGACCAGGCTGAGGCTGTTGTGTAAGCTAAAGAGTTCTCCTGTAATTTMTCTCTCCGGCTCATTCTTTACCGCATCAAAATCTGACCTCACCTCGCTCCCTGTTCTTCTTCAGCACTGACAACTTKCCAGGTGAAAGCCAGCCTCATGATGAGCTTCCACCATTATTGTTTTCACTTGTCAAGTATGTTCCAATCAGTGCAGATGAAGAGACAGAATAAAAAATAAAAATACATTTAGAGCTTGTTTCTCCTGCTCTCACCCTGAGCCATGTAGGAAAGAATCAAGGACAAAGAGGAGCAGAGGGGGCAGGAAGTAGGAGGATTTTAGTTTTAGGTGGACATAAATATTAATGGAAGAAGGATTTAGCACAGTTACGATTTCATCCCAAAATTATTTMSATTTTTGGGTTGTAAAACTGATTCCTGCTTTGCAAGAGATCCAAATGGCAATCCATATTGGTACAGCTTCTGTCAACTTAGYGTGTGTGTGCACGTARAAGAGCGTTTGTTTGCGTTCATAAAACCTATCCAATTCAACGGTGACACTGAAATACCATAAATACACTTAGTGTAGTAATGGGGTCGACAGGCTAATTCAAATGTACTAATTGAGTTATCTCTGTTTAGCCTTGGCTTGAACATCTACAGAAAGCGGCAGTTACTATGACAACTTTTCTTAGACATCTGATTTCGTGGCGTGCTTTTAATTTAACTATCACAGCGTAGTGGTGGGTGGACATGTTTAAGATGAGCCAGCTTGGAGAGTCTGTCCTTGGGAATATCTGAGTCCCCCCAAGCACATCCAATGGACATTTTAATCAGTTGGGTATGTTATCCCTCAGTCGAAGGTGTTTCCGTCTGGTCCGGGTCCAATACTGGAGCYAGCAGAGAAGGCTTTAATAGACAAAACTGGTGTTAACTGGCTGCCAAGTTTCCACTGTAGACCGCTCTCTTTCAATATCTAGGCTGGGTAGGCCCCYCTAGCTCTGCAAGTGACAGTTTGGTGGTGGTGGGCTCTGGCCACTCTGTACACTTGCACCATCGGTGCAAAGAAAAAGGTCTTAGGAGAAACATAGGGTTCGGGCATCTTATGAGTCCTACACAAAACACCCTCCTCCTCTCCTCTCTATCCCTGATCATCCACGATCCATACCTTCTCTCCACATTCCTTATCTTTTCACATGCAGTCTAGTCTTCATATACAGTACCTTGGAAAGTATTCAGACCCCTTGTCTATTTCCACATTTTAYTACRTTACAGCCTTATTCTAAAATGTATAAAATATTTTGTTTTCCTGAGCAATCTACACACAATACCCCATAATGACAAAGCGAAAATGGGTTTTTAGATTTTTTTTGCCAATTTATTACAAATAAAAAAAACACCTTAATAAGATAAGTATTCAGGCCCTTTGCTATGAGACTCAATTGAGCTCAGGTGCATCCTGTTTCCATTGATCATCCTTGAGTTTTTTCTACAACTTCATTGGAGTCCACCTGTTGTAAATTCAATTGATTGGACATGATTTGGAAAGGCACACACCTGTCTATATGATGTCCCACAGTTGACAGTGTATGTCAGAGCAGAAACCAAGCCACGAGGTCCAAGGAATTTTCCGTAGAGCTCCAAGACAGGATTGTGTTGAGGCACAGATCTGGGGAAGGGTACCAAAAAATGTCTGCAGCATTGAAGGTCCACAAGAACAGAGTGGCCTCCATAATCTTTAAATGGAAGAAGTTTGGAACCACYAAGACTCTTCCTAGAGCTGGCCGCCCAGCCAAACTGAGCAATCGGGGGAGAAGGGCCTTGACAGAGCTCTAGAGTTCCTCTGTGGAGATGGAGAACCTTCCAGAAGGACAACCATCTCTGCAGCACTCCACCAATCAAGCCTTTATGGTAGAGTGGCCAGACGGAAGCCCCTCCTCAATAAAAGGAAAATGACAAGGTTCTCTGGTCTGATGAAACGAAGATTGAACTATTTGGCCTGAATGCCAAGCGTCACGTCTGGAGGAAACGTGGCACCATCCCCACGGTGAAGCATGGTGGAGGCAGCATCATGGTGGTGGCAGCATCATGCTGTGGGGATGTCTTTCAACGGCAGGGACTGGGAGACTCGTCAGGTTTGAGGCAAAGACGAACGGAGTAAAGTACAGAGAGATCCTTGATGAAAACCTGCTCCAGAGCGCTCAGGACCTCAGCCTGGGGTGAAGGTTCACCTTCCATCAGGACAATGACCCTAAGCACACAGTCAAGACAATGCAGGAGTGACTTCGGGAAAAGTCTCTGAATGTCCTTGAGTGGCCCAGCCAGGAGGGCCCGGACTTTAACCTGATCGAACATCCCTGGAGARACCTGAAAATAGCTGTGCAGCGACGCTCCCCATCCAACCTGACAGAGCTTGAGAGGATCTGCAGAGAAGATTGGGGGAAAAACTCCCCAAATACAGGTGTGCCAAGCTTGTAGCGTCATACCCAAGAAGACTTGAGGCTGTAATCGCTGCCAAAGGTGCTTCAACAAAGTACTGAGTAAAGGGTCTGAAGACTTATGTAAATGTGAAATTTCAGTTTTTTTATATATATATATACATTTGCAAAAATTCTAAAAACCTGTTTTTGCTTTGTCGTTATGGTGTATTGTGTTTAGATTGATGAGGGGAAAAAAACTATTTAATACATTTTAGAATAAGGCTGTAATGTAACAAATTTTGAAAAAGTCAAGGGGTCTGAATACTTTCCGAATGCACTCTATGACTCTGACGTGTGTGTGTGTGTGGTTGCCCACATACGTTTTGAGCTCGGCTATGCTCCTTTGTCTTTACTGTAGCTCTGTTTACTGAGACAGATCATGTTAATGGATTGAAACTAAACGAACCATGTCTGTGTCTTAACACAACCTGACTGTGCGACTGGTTTGACGACGTGCTGTAAAATGTAGCACCCTCCCCCACAATAGGTTATGCACTGCCGGTCAGCCCATCACCCTGTTAGCACGCTGCCAAACTGCATTAGCCTGCTGCAAAAGCACTGACACACCTCCTCCAACCAGTACAGAGTGGTGTCTGTCTGTATGGGCATCCAAGCTGTGCAGGTGATCGGGTTGCCATGATCGTTGGCGTCAATGGAATGGTTACCATTGCTGACGTTTTGGCTTCTTTTAACTGAGGATTACGCCATGTGGATCACAACAGGTAATTACATTCATATAAACCCCTTTGTTCACATTCACTGGCAGTCTCTGACAGATTCCAAGCCCCATCTGCATCATCACCTGGACTGGATAGTGGTGTGCCAGCATGCTGGCTCCTAATGGGGAAGTGAGGAGAGATGATGGAAGGCCCTACCAGATGCTTAGACACATGGGGCCAGCCGAGGAGAGGGGTTTGGGGGGTGGGTGGCCACCCTGGTGAGCTCTCTGAGACCCCCATTGGGTCCTCCCTGCTTGGCTGGCACAGGCCCAAGAGATGTGTCTGTTAAGGCGTCAGCATTCTTCAGTTCAGCTGGCGCCGAGCTCGGCTAGGTGAACCGAACAAGTGTGCTGGTATACTCCGTTAAAAAGTGGCGATAGTATTGTTTGTCCATTTTGAGACGCCGTAGCCAGTATACACTTCTTCAAAATAGTCCAAATTAATCTAAGATAACTCAAGAAATCTGTTATTAATTTTGAAGTTTTGCTGAGGAGATCTTAGTCTCGCAATTTTACATCTAACTAAGATGTTTGCAGTATTTGTCTCTTATTTTTTACATGAAAATGAGTCACTCTCGTTGAATGACAACAAAGACTTTAGTGAAGATTCCCTATTATTGACCAATCACCGACGAAGGGGCGTAGACTTCGGCTACTGACTTCCGCCTGCCTCAAAAACAATTGTTGTATGCCTGAACAACTGAAGTGAACAAAAACGTCACAAAAGGTCTGCATTATATATGCACTAACTCTTCCAAACTATTTTGTCTGGGAAGCATGTGGATACTAGCCACACCACACACACACACACACACACACACACACCCCACCCTTCCTGCTGAGAGGGTACAGCGGGACGGCAGTCCCTGGGTACCTACGGAAAAGAGGAGACTGTGCTATTTCTGGGGCTGCTAAGACTCATACTCCCAGCCCTGAGACGAACAGACAGAGATGGAGAGAGAGAGAGAGAGAGAGAATGATGAGGGAAAGGGGGACTAAAAGAAAGCGAGAGAAAGAACAGTCCTCGGTGGGCCAACAGAAGTGGACTGTATCGGCCAGGGTAACCGAGAGCCAAGAATCTCATTCTCTCTCCCTCTCTCTCTCATCTTAATTAGGTTGGCCCCACCTGTGACAAAGAATGCATACAAGGCCTTTTTGTATGAGAACCACTCAGCTTCTGTGTGGACAGGACACGTATGAATCCTATCAGGGCTGATCTTTATGAAAGACTTGCCATTTGCAGTCTGGCTTTTATATGGAGGGAAAGCAATGAGCATGTGGAGKACATTTTCTGAGAGCTGGAATTAMTCACTAGATTACTGTATGACGTGGCTCCCTCCCTCTGCCAGATCCTTTCAGTTTTTCTTTCCTGACCATGGTTTTTTAGGCAGTTGTTTTGTCGGCCATCTTGGCTATGCAAATTTCGGTGGCTACATGTATTAATTATTTTATATTTTTATGCACATTTTCGCTGGACAGACTAACACTGTTGATATTGAATAAGGATTTGTGCTGTTTAATTACAGCTAACCAAATACTATTATCCACTACACAGCAGGTTATGCTGCCCTCAAGGCTGCTAGCAAAAGCTAATCCTCAGCAGCACTAAACAGGTTAGCGCCCTTCCTCTAAAAATCAACTGCTCACTCGCTCTCTATTCCACCTGGCTTTCCTTATTATGCACCATTGTGGCTTATTATGCACCATCTTGGCTTATTATGCACCATTCTTGCTAATGGGTGTCCTCAAAGAGGAGAGATTTTGGTCCAGTTCAGCCTCTGTCGGGCCATCGGTTGATATTACACACTGCTTTGATTTTTAGAAGCAGCTATTTTGTTTTTCTTGTTCTTTCTCTCTCTCTAAATGAAATGGATTCGCCAACTACTTGCAGACAGTGGTGATAAAATGTGTTGCCCCTTTGTGGAATATCTTTGTGTCAGTATTCTTGTCTCCTTCATCTGGGTTGTAATTTCTAGCCTGGTCCCAGATCTGTTTGTAGTGTCTTGCCAACTCCTATGGTTATTGACGTGACTATGACCATAGGAGTTGGCAAGACAGCACAAACAGATCAGGGACCAGTCTATGTAATCCAAAATCCCACCCAGATGGTAAAGATGGCTAAAACCTTGAGTCTACTCTGCACTACCTACTTAAGATCTCATACTTAACAGCTGAAGCATGGCCAGTGTGCAAAAGCAGCTCTGCAGACCAAACTCATTCAATGTGTTCCTTTACCATGGTCATATTGTTATCAAGGCTCATAGAGGTGAAGAAGTTAATCCACTCCTTGAGGCCATGTGTTGCTACTAAACTTTTGGCATCCATGTTGGATTGTGCCCTCATGTCCAGGCAGTTTATTTATGCACATCGGTTGAGGGGTATCTGGTTAGGTTAGCAAGCCATTATATTTTTTAAGCTGTGTAGCGTTTGTCAGGGTGTAGGGCTCAGTGTTAACGTAATAGTATTAGCAGCCGTGAGATCTGTTTACCGTGCACACACAGCTTGTTTTTCTGCCGGTGATTGTGCCGCTGATTGCATTAGGAGTGGCTACCCTTAACAGTTATGTATGAACAAACCATGGTGCTGCTGCAACACTCGTTGCTAATTCAGCCAACTGTGTGTGTGGGCGCTTGTTTGCATATAGGCCTATATGTGGCGTCCTTGGACCTAATGCATTGTGCTTTGCTGTGTGTAAACCCTATATGCAGGATAACACAGTAGCCTCCGGCCTACTATCCATTGTGCACTGTTGCATCACAATGTGATTTAGGCCCCGTCTATGCCAGGACATTGGCTCCAGAGCTCTTCATTCCTGATGCGTCTTATTTCATTAGAATGCTGTGTATTATTAGATTTAGTCTAGTCGTTTAGTTTTTTGGAAACAATTAGGCAATCTGAAGCCGAAAAAAAGCACACTTTGCCAGTAGCCCTTTAACTTCCGTTTCAAGAAATACAATACGCCTATGAGAAAAAGCTTCAAGAGTGCAGCTTTTGGACCCATACGAAGAGTTGGGCTAGTAAAGATTATTATTATGTAGATCTATTGATCTGCTCTCCTTTCTCTCCATAAACCTGTGGCTGTATGTCTCTTACGACGAACTAGTTACATATGGAGATTTATGAGCATAATAATGCATTGCGCCTTTGGGGGATCCATGGKGGATCAGTCCCTGCGTCACACACACACACCTTGAGGTTTATTTCCAGGACCACGTCATGAAACTGGGCGCCATGGCGACCGACCGAGAGAACAGAGAAACAAGAGTTGTATTCTGTCTCCTCCATCTCTTCCCTCTGTTCTTTGACCACCCTCTTTCACCCACTGTATTTTTACCTATTCTCACTGTTAGCTAGACCTGTACAGATGTGAGTCATGCAACTCTGCCAAGGGAAATTAGCATACCGTGCATGCCGTATCCCATAGGCGTGTGAGATTCAAGTTTGGGGAAGCAAATTTTCACCAGAAAAATGCACCTTTATAATAAAGCATTCCATGCATCATCATATTTGCAGACTTATGTAAAATAGCCTACTATTCCTAATGTGATGAGTAGATTGGATAGTCTTMATTTAGGCTAATAATATAACATAATCATTGAATGCATGGCTGTAGGCTATATCAAATCAAATTTATTTGTAAAGCCCTTCTTACATCAGCTGATATCTCAAAGTGCTGTACAGAAACTCAGCCTAAAACCCCAAACAGCAAGCAATGCAGGTGTAGAAGCACGGTGGCTAGGAAAAACTCCCTAGAAAGGCCAGAACCTGGGGCCTCCCGGGTGGCGCAGTGGTCTAGGGCACTGCATCGCAGCGCTAGCTGCGCCACCAGAGACTCTGGGTTCGCGACCGGGAGGTCGACCGGGAGGACGCACAATTGGCCTAGCGTAGTCCGGGCTACCGGTTTGGCCGGTAGGGATATCCTTGTCTCATCGCGCACCAGCGACTCCTGTGGCGGGCCGGGCGCAGTGCGCCCTAACCAAGGGAGCCAGGTGCACGGGGTTTCCTCCTCCACATTGGAGGAAACACTCTCTCTCTCTCTCTCTCTCTCTCTCTCTCTGCTACTCCAGTTTCAACTGTTCTGCCTGCAGCTATGGAACCCTGACCTGTTCACCTGACGTGATTTTCACCAGAAAAATGCAGAGAGAGATATATATATATATATAACACAACACAGATAACAGACTGGCCCTAGCCCCCCGACACAAGCTACTGGAGGCTGAGACAGATGGCCTTATATGAACACATTTCATGCAATTCTACTACACTTTATATGACTGGAGACATTAGCAGAATCTTTTTTTAATACGACAAAAATTACAGAGTAGCCTACTCTGCTGACACTGACAAACAGATCAATTAAAACCATGTTGTCTGATCCATCTAATCGTCCTATGAGAAGKGTAGACACACACAATTATGACGTTCATCTAACCTGGAGGAGGAAATTATTGTCCAAAAACTRACTTTCAAGTAGCACTAATCCAACCATGAAAGAGTGAATATGCGCACTCACCAGGAATGTGAGTGCGCATATATTAGCTGGTGCTAATAAGATAGGCTTTACTGTTCACTCAATTAATTGAGAATTTTGATAACCAAAAGACAGATTATTATTTTCATTGTCTTTTCTTTACAGCAATAGACATTTGCTTTCCAAATGATGTTTTCCTTCAATTGTATTTTGAAATATTGCGATATACCTGGCTGGGCTTCTACTTTTCACTGACATTCGCAACTCAACAATCATCTATGTGGCTATTTGCCAGGCGCGCTGCCTAAATTGTGGTGCCTTCTGACTGTAGGCAATGATATTTTTTATTTTACCTTTATTTAACCAGGTAGGCCAGTTGAGAACAAGTTCTCATTTGCAACTGCGACCTGGCCAAGATAAAGCAAAGCAGTGCGACACAAACAACAACACAGAGTTACACATGGAATAAACAAACATTACAGTCAATAACACAATAGAAAMGTCTATATACAGTGTGTGCAAATGAGGTGAGGTAAGGCAATAAATAGGCCATAGTGGCGCAATAATTACAATTTAGCAATTAAACACTGGAGTGATAGATGTGCAGAAGATGAATGTGCAAGTAGAGATACTGGGGTGCAAAGGAGAAATTAAAAAAAAAAAAAACAGTTTGAGGATGGGGTAGTTGGATGGGCTATTTACAGATGGGCTATGTTCAGGTGCAGTGATCGGTGAGCTGCTCTGACAGCTGGTGCCTAAAGTTAGAGAGGGAGATATGAGTCTCCAGCTTCAGTCATTTTTGAAATTCATTCCAGTCATTGGCAGCAGAGAACTGGAAGGAAAGGTGGCCAAAGGAGGAATTGGCTTTGGGGGTGAAATATACCAGCTGGAGCGCGTGCTATGGGTTGGTGCTGCTATGGTGACCAGTGAGCTGAGATAAGGAGTGCGTGCTWTGGGTTGCTGCTGCTATGGTGACCAGTGAGCTGAGATAAGGCGGAGCTTTACCTAGCAAAGACTTATAGATGACCTGGAGCCAGTGGGTCTGGCGACGAATATGAAGCGAGGGCCAGCCAACGAGAGCATACAAGTCGCAGTGGTGGGTAGTATATGGGGCTTTGGTGGCAAAACGGATGGCACTGTGATAGACTGCATACAATTTGCTGAGTAGAGTGTTGGAGTCTATTTTGTAAATTACATCGCCGAAGTCAAGGATCGGTAGGATAGTCAGTTTTACGAGGATCCACAGCTTATATGTTTTTAAAGAAGCTAATGATCCTCTGTGGCCAAATCATGCTTTCTGGTGTAGTAGCTTATTTTGAATTATTTTATGAATTTCTGTATCGACAGGAGTAAGATAATTAGGCTATATAATTTTKCCAATTTACTTTAGGGGAAGCTTAGCTCCTAGCCTTATGGACGCGCCSACTGTGTCGTATGCTAATCTTTTGGCGGTTTTAAATCTGCATTTGTTAGTGAATATATTTCAGTCTCTGGAGTAAAGTCCAATGTTCCTTTTCTAATCCGGAATTCATTAGTGAGTGGGTTGACTGAGTCATCCATTTTTGAATGCCTTGCTGCTTGCTTTGTGTCTGTCTTGGGCAAAAAGTTTTTCAGCTACTTTTATTTCTTCAGTCACAGCTTTTTCCAACCTGTTTTTGTCTCTTCTGCAGTGATAATATGGTGTTGCTAGGTGCCAACTTTCCTCTCTCTTTTTTTCTTTCTCTCTATCCATCCCCAGGGTATGGTGATATAATGGCCTTGGCCACTCTCAGACCTCCGCCGGGTGCCGAGGGTATCCCACAATGCCCTGTGGCTGGCGGGCTGCCCGGGCGGCGGTGGTGGCAGAGTGAACGAGCCTCTCCTTTAGAAACTACTGATAGATGGAGTGAAGCACCCTGGGGCTTCTGTGTTCCTGTGGCTCCGCACAGACGCCACGGTAACAAGGCCGCAGAGTCCTAGAGGAAATGATGTCACCGAGTTCCAAAGGCTAATGAGTCACTTAGGCCCTTGACGACACAGACATCATCCCACCTCAATGTGTGGCTGCAGATGGAGTGTCCATGGAATGTAATCTCTTGTCTGGGATTTTAAACCACTCAGACACCTCTGATAGGCTATACTTCCTATCTATCACTCTCACCTCACCTCCCAATGCTTCAGTCAGTGGTTAAAGTGTGTCCATGTCCGATAGACAGGTAGGCAGYACATACTGTAGCTGCAAGTTAAGGCACTCGGAGTCTTGCCTCGCTGAAGCTTTTTGGCCTGCTTCTTATGAACGTGAATGGYGGCCATTTTGAAATCTTGAGGGGAATCGATTGTGTTATTTAGTGGGTTAGCTTAGGACTTAGCCTACTTGAAGGATATTTTATCACTGTAATTATAATTTTCTGTGTGAAGAAAGGGGATATCGAAGCTATAGTATMTTTTGGTGTGACGGTTGAGGATTGTGTGAAGTGTCAGGTCACAGGCCATAGGGAGAGGGGCTAGATGAGAGGTRAGGATGAGAATAATGTCTGGTGGGAGGCCCTGTCAGAACTTGCTGGTTTCAACTCTGAAAGGAGTTAACTGAAGTGTTAAAACACAACGTGTTAAAGTGGCACTTCTGTTGTCCATGACCTTGATAAYATCCAACTCAACAACCTTCGACTCAGTTGTGAAAGTGTTAAAATATCCTTGGTGGTTACAATTTTCCACTCTGTTGACTATCTGGTGGTGTGAACTAATGGCTTTGCTATGAAATTATGTTCCCTTGTAGAGTGTCTGGGGGGGGTGTGGTACTTTGTTTGACCCCTAAATGAGTTACCGATCCAACCTTTTTAGTGGCAGCTGGGCCTGACCTAATTGTCAATTGGACTGTGTTATCAAAGCGGTCTGGTATTGTGACACCAGTGACGTGAAATGTTCAAAACGTTGCTGATAGAAATGTCAGCTAATGAATAGAGMTAATATGATTCCTTACTCTGTGACWGACAAATMATTTCTGTTCGACAGATTTGTTCTAAATCTGTAACGTTTTCTCCMTTCTTAACAGGACCACAGGGCTCTGACCCAGACATGGAGAGTCAGGGGTTTGTTTTGTTGGCTCTGCGTCCTGTCTCTGCCTGAATGAACTCCCAGTAGGCTAGCCTAATGCTAATTACTCACTGTGTTCTACAGACAGTGTTCTGTGAGTACAGGTTATTTATAGTTTAGCTCAACCCTGATACACAATAGGGGTCTGATACCTCCACAGAGAGGTTTCAAATCCCATACAAATGAATGGGATCAAATGAAGCCACAAAGGAGCAATCAAAGAGCCACATGCAGTCCCAGAGCCAGATGTTGCAGATCTCTGTCCCATACAAAAATAATATATTGTCCCATATGGATGTTTAGGTTGTCTCAACAGATCCTTTATTAAGTTTATTTCCAATGAACTACAACATATTTACAATAGTTGGTTGGATATATTTTGTAGCAGCTGACAAAGTCCCAGCCTGTTTGTCTTGACTTCCTACCAGCCTGGTGCTGTGTGATTTAGAATATACAGTGCCCGTCTCCAAGAGGCCCGTTTAGACATTTTCTCTGCTCTGTTCTAGAAATGTCTCCCTTTTGCAACTTTTAATAAACCGRATCGATATTTGATTGACTTTACCAACGACTGCTCTTCTTTTTGTTCACCTGGAAATTCCTCTTCCAACAGGTACGGGGGATATCGTGGCGATCATGATTCCGGAACCCAAGGGTCGGGAGATCGCCGCTCTACTAGAACGCAACGTCACGGTGACCGTGCACATCACCATAGGAACGAGGAACCTTCAGAAGTATGTGAGCAGAACGTCGGTGGTGTTCGTCTCCATCYCCTTCATCGTCCTGATGATCATCTCCCTGGCATGGCTCATCTTCTACTACATACAGCGGTTCAGATACGCCAACGCTCGCGACCGCAATCAGGTACGGTTCACTGTACAGACACAGTACCCCCCCCCAAATAACACCCCAAATAACAATAACGAGGCTATATACAGCGGGTACCGGATCAATGTGAGGCACGTAGTGAGTGTAGCGTTTTAACTAACCATCTGAAGGGATTATAAGACATGGTTGGTAAGACAACCAAAGACATGGTTGGTAAAGTCATCCTACTGTATTTCAGTGTGTTGTCTCTGATCACACACAGGTTGTCTTCTACTATATACAGCGGTTCAGATATGCCAACGCTCGTGACCGCAACCAGGTACGGTATGACCGTAATGACAGCGGAAACTAGCAGTTTTACCACAGTATGAACATACTTTTTCTATATCTATATGTAGAGCAGTTGCTTTTCTCTGAGGTGATTCGTCTTCTCCAAACATTTCCCTGCCTTTTCCTTCCAGAAATGAAGGCCAAAATTAAAAATTGCGCGACAGCTGGGTTTGCTAGCGGAAACCTGTTGGACCGTCAACCGTGTAGTCCTGTTGGACCGTGTAGTCAATGCACACACCGTGGCCCACACTCTTAGAAAAAAAGGTGCTATCTAGAACCTTAAAGGGTTCTTCGGCTGTCCCCATAKGAGAACCCTTTGAAGAACCCTTTTTGGTTGCAGGGAGAATTATTTTGGTTCCAGGTAAAATCCTTTTGGGTTGCATGTGGAACCCTTTCTACAGAGGGTTCTACATRGAACCAAAAAGGGTTCTTCAAAGGGTTTTCCTATGGGGACAGCTGAATAAACTTTTTGGAAATCTTTTTTCTAAGATTGTCCAATGTTGACACAAATGTTACAGACAACCACATGGGTTGTCAAGGGGAATGGGCACCATGGTGACAAGAACTTGCCAGGCCTGAAACCACAAATCTGTTCTCTGTTGATGTCACAATGACTTTCCTTGATGATTGATTGAGAGCAGCTGTGGGCAGTGGCCTGGTCTGATGCAGTTCTTTTCCACAGTGAGACTAGACCTAGATAGCGAGGGTTAGCAGCCTACCTTTCTCTCAATGTCTCTTAGTATTTATCTATTATCCACTCAATCTCTCCCTCCCTCCCTCATGCATTTAGCTCTCTATCTCTCCCTCCCTCTCTTTTTCTCTCTCTTTCCCTTTTTTATACCTTGCACAACTCAATGACCTGACTCGGCCTGTGTTTTCTCCTCTGGTCTGCAACAAGTGGTTAACTGTCAGCTCAGAGACGCTGCTATGTCAACATCACTAAGCGACTGTTCATCCTGCCGTGTTAAAACATTACACAGCCTCTCAGAACGGCTCCTTCAGATCTATTAACCAGTAATATGGTCCACCTTGGTTCAGATGGGGACAGTGGATCTCACGCCCTTTCTCTAACCTTGAAACGTGTCCATTCCTTGTCTTGTCAGTGGTTATTGGATATATAGGAAATTCCAGACATTCTTTTCTCTCTTTTGGGTTGCCAGGTTGGGTTGCTTATCTTTCCCCCACCTTCTTTGTTGTTCTTTGATCTTCTATGAGCAGAGACGTCTCGGAGACGCAGCCAAGAAGGCCATCAGTAAGCTCCAAGTACGAACCATCAGGAAAGGAGACAAGGTAGACCTGGCTGCATGCTTTACTAACCTCTTCTATGATGTTGGATAAATGTGTTACGAAGGTTGTTATGAATGATACTGCCACACTCGTAAAGGTTTCATGACTGGTTTCATGAAGGTGTTATGAATGCCTTATGTATAGACCCTCTTCAAGTAAAGTGTTTCCAAAACCACCTATTTAAGTAGCAGGGATATGACCTTGATTGTAGGGTTTTAAACCGAAGCGAACCGTTTCCCCACGCTCCTGCTAAGCGCAGCATTTGATAATGAACTTCCATCAGCCCAATGATAATGACTGACTCATTTTTATTTTCTGTGTGTGTGTGTGTGTGTGTGTTATAATTTTAATTAATTATACACGCTGCATGGCTTTTGATCCGCTCCGCTTTATTCACCTTCCAGGAAATTAAAACGAGACTAGACAACCAACCAAATGTCTCCTGTGTGTTTGGTGTTCTAGGAAACGGAGTCTGACTTTGACAACTGTGCTGTGTGCATCGAGGTCTATAAAGCGAATGATGTTGTWAGGATATTGCCGTGCAGGTACGACAGCCTCTCCCATTTTTCAGTGTAACTAGAGAGAGCAGACACATTGACACCCATTACTATCATTGTCTCCGATAGATCATGTGTTGCAGTAGGTCTATTGCTAATGATTGGTAGTCATTAATATGCTACAATAATATTCTGTTCTGTACCTGCGAGCATAWGTAGAGCATGGTGAGTGATGCTATGTTACCAAGGAGACTGTTACTATGGATGACATCATCAATGYTATGCGTGTTCGTGTGTGTGAYTCTGTCCTCAGGCACATCTTCCATAAAAGCTGTGTGGACCCCTGGCTTCTGGACCACCGGACCTGTCCCATGTGTAAAATGAACATCCTCAAAGCGCTGGGAATACCAGTAAGGAGTTTCTGTCTTTCAAAATCTATCCATCTCTCTTTCATTCCCAACCCTGATCCTGRAGAGATTTTATTTTTGGAAAGTTTTTTGTTGTTGTTGTTTATATTTGATTGATTGATTTCAGCCCAACTTTGACTGTGGGGATGACATTCCGCCAGACTATGAGATGTCAGTGGGAGGCCCGCCCACCAACCCCATCACAGGGGYCMGTGACATCACGGTGAACGGGGAGGAGAGCTCGGTGGTGCTGGACACRATGGACATGAACAGGACGATAGGGCTGCCTCAGGTCTACCRCGACGCCCACGAGACACTACCACAGGCCGGGGACAGCCGACACATCGCCAGCAGTGAGTATAGACACACACCTGTGCACCTGCACACACACACACACACACATTATTATACCTTTATTTCAACAAGGAACACAGACTGAGAGCAAGGTCTCTTTTACAGCTGGGCCCTGCGTATACATGTTACACATACAGTTTAGGTACAATGATTAAGAAACTACACAAGACAAACAAAACGATCACAGATAACACAAAAAAATACAGCAGCAGATTATTACATTTACACAGGTTATTCCCCTAACAGCACAAGAACTTGCATTACCCGAAACAGTTACAAGCAATACAAAAATAAAAATCCTCCAAWATATATTTCAAATGGGCAAGGGAGACAAGAGTCTCAAGTTTAAGTTTAGTCTGCCGGCTATTCCATAGGCAAGGAGCGTAACAGGAAAAGGCAGCCATACCCAACTCKGTGGAGATCGCAGGGGCCTCAAGTGTAATCCATGTTGAGACCTGGTTTTAGGAATTATAACTCTAATATTGATGAGTGATGATAAATAAGGTAGTTTATTCAGAAGTGCTTATAGACAAACACGAGAGCATGTTGTTCTCGTCTCATGGACAGCGAAGTCCAACCCACATTTTGATATAAAACACAGTGGTGAGTTCTGTAGCTAGCACCTGCAATAAACCTAAGTGTGCAATGATAAGTAGCATCCAGCGATTTAAGTGTTGATGCCGTAGCATGCATGTAGATAATATCCCCATAATCTATAACGGACATAAAAGTATCTTGCACAATTTGTCTTCTATTTGTAGAGGACAAACATGTCCTGTTTCTATAGAGGAAGCATAGCTTGATTTTTAGCCATTTACAAAGTTTGTCAATATACATTTTAAAAGACAGTTTATCATACAACCATATCCTTAAGTATGTATGTGCAGAGACCTGATTAATTCAAGAACCATCTAAGCTCGTAAGTGCAAGTGTATTTTCAACCAACTCTTTGAACCTATTAAAAATCATAAAATGTGTTTTCTTTGCATTTAAAACAAGTTTCAGCCGTATAAAAGACCCTTGTAATATCGTAAAATCTGTCTCCAATAGTGATAGTGCTTGGTCAGCTGTTGAAGCGATAGAATACATGACAGTGTCATCAGCATATAAATKAATTTGACACTTTCTTATCTCATCACCGATATTGTTTATGTAGAGAGTGAACAGTAATGGACCAAGTATAGAACCTTGTGGGACCCCTTTAACCAACTCCAATGGCTCCGACTGGATGCTGTCGACTCTAACAGCCTGACTTCTATCTTTTAGATAGTCATGAAACCAATGACAGGCATCCAATCCCAGTCCTATTGACGACARCTTACCCAAAAGTATCGCATGGTCTACAGTGTCAAAAGCTTTAAATCTATGAACAAGGCGACACAGTACTTTCTATTATSTAGAGCATTAGTAATATAATTTACAATATGTACAGTGGCTGTAAAAGTACTGTGTTTAGGTCTGAAGCCAGATTGATTACTAGAAAGAGTATTGTTAACAGTTAAAAAAGATTGTAGTTGCCTATTCACCAATGACTCTAGAATTTTAGCCAAACAGGAGAGCTTAGAGATGGGCCGATAATTATCCAATTCACTATCATCACCTCCCTTGAGGAGTGGTAAAACAAAAGCTGTTTTCCAAGATTTAGGAATCTTTCCTACGACAAATGTTTGATTAAAGATATGCGTCACTACACTAGCAAGTGTCGCACACTTGAGTAAATATGGATCCAGATTGTCAGTGCCTAATGATTTCTTAGAATCTATAGCAGATCGTGCAGATAAGACCTCATCTTCTGTGACTTTTTGAAGATTAAAAACTGTCTTACTGTTTTCCACATCAGCTGAAGGCCAAGGGACTGAAACAAGAGACCGGTCAGGATGCGCATCAACACACCATCACACACACAACACACCACCACACACACACACAACACACACACACACACAACACACCCACACACACACACACACACAAACAAACACATATGCGCATCAACACACACACAAACAAAACATATGCGCATCAAACACACACACAAATATAGCATATACATGTAACACACTCTCTCACACACACCTATGCTTTGGTTCCATCCCAGCACTAACAGAACGTCTTCAACTAACCTGTACTTCCTCAACACAAACCAGGGAACTCACACCTCAGAACACTCCCCCTTACCTGTCATGTTCAGAGCTGTGCTATGGTGGGATATAAGAGGAGTACTGTATTCTGAAATAGACCACAGTGTCCTCTCTGTCTCCACCAGAACAGAGAGTAGTTGCTCTCTCTAACAGACCACAATGTCCTGGTTCTTCACATGTGCGTCCACAACGACACCCTATTACCTATATAGTGCACTTTTTTTGACCAGGGGTCATAGGGCTCTAGTCAAAAGTAGTGCACTATATAGGTAATACGGTACCACTTCAAATGCAGCCTTGTACTGGCGTGGTTTGCTAGCCCAGGGCTGCTGTACTGGCGTAGATTAGCTAGCCCAGGGCTGCTGTACTGGCGTGGATTAGCTAGCCCAGGGCTGCTGTACTGGTGTGGCTTAGCTAGCCCAGGGCTGCTGTACTGGCGTGGCTTAGCTAGCCCAGGGCTGCTGTACTGGCGTGGCTTAGCTACCCCAGGGCTGCTGTACTGGCGTGGCTTAGCTACCCCAGGGCTGCTGTACTGGCGTGGCTTAGCTAGCCCAGGGCTGCTGTACTGGCGTGGCTTAGCTAACCCAGGGCTGCTGTACTGGCGTGGCTTAGCTAGCCCAGGGCTGCTGTACTGGCGTGGCTTAGCTAGCCCAGGGCCAGAACTAGGCCATCAGCCACCTGCTTTACTGTTCCCTGAATCCAGTCCCTGGCCAGAGCAGGAGAGAAGGAATAGTGCTCCCTTTTTTCAAAGTCCCAAGCTAACCCAAATGCATTGGCATGGTTTACATACGTAGCATCCCAGTATGTTTTAAGGTTGCCGTGCTTGCTATTAGCAAGTTATTAGCATAAGGCACTACAGCACTGAGCCATTGATAGGCACATTGTGTTTTTTGAGCCTGTTTGTTTAACAGCTGGTTAGCACATGGAACTTATTAGTCTGTCTGTCTGTCTGTCTGCCTGCCTGCCTGCCTGCCTGCCTGCCTGTCTGCCTGCCTGCCTGCCTGCCTGCCTGCCTGCAGTCCGGAGAGTGGGGCAGGAGTGTGTTGACGCTGGCACGGCTCACATCCTGTCCACCGTGCTGAAATTCCACCTACAGTTGGCGGGGACTCCGACCAAAACGCTCGCCTCTCGAGCCAATGGAACAAGTTAATGGTGCCTTTGTGACAGCGTCTTATTAGCTTCCTGAGGCCTCTACTGTACCTTAAAGACCTGGCAAACACTTTGGACAGCGTCAACCTGCTAAGCCCCTTCAAAAGATTCGAAAACTAGGGAGAACCGTGTACTTTTTTGTATCCCTCCCTCATTCGCATAACACAAACCAATTTCTTGCGCTCCCATGAATGCCAGTCAATGTTCTACCTTCTACCTTCGCTTTTTACACCGAGTTTACATGGCTGTATGTCTTTCACCTGTGCGCAGCTTGTCCCCTTTTCGAGCCTTGGCATTGCTTGTCACACCTACCTTTGTGTTAAATATTCGCTTCCTCGGTTCCATCCCGGGGCGTATTCAAAACCCCCCAGCTGCTGTTTATTTTAAGCCCCAGGATGGATCTGTGTTGTCAGGGAGAGTGATTTGTGGGTTGCGGAAAACGCAGAGCCCAATCGGGCTGAGTCAGTGCTTATGGAATGGCACGGCAGTACTGCCACTCTAGGCCTTTATCATTATTGTAGTCTGGCTGTCACCAGCACGATCGCTTACTGCAGTATAGGCAGTAAAACAAAGTTGGCGTGCACTGAGGGGAATGACATTTGGGGTAGGGAGAAATAAAGCTCCAGGCCCATATTCACAGTGTCTCGAAGTAGGAAGGCTGTACATATAATGGTATTTACTACGATCTAAACTGCAAAACTGATCCTAGATCAGTACTCCCCTCGAAGAGTAACGCAGTATGTCTTAGGGCTACACTACTAAGTAGGAGGAGTTAGCCAGCTGACTTTGATAAACAACCAGAAATAACAGTTTATTTTCTGGTTCATTAGGAAAGCTAAGTTTAGAGATGTGTTGTTGACTCAATTAGACCATTTCAAGTTTATCTTTATAAAAAAAACTATAAAGATATCTCAGAATATTCAGGCAAGTTAGCTGGCTAACTCCTTGAACCTGCTTTGTATTATACCGCTCTGATTTGAAGTGACAACCAGCAGAGCTGTTCATTTTGAGTCATACAGGACAATTAAGCCTCCAAGTAGCTGAGTCATACCAAGTGCTCCTGGTCTTTCCTAACTGATAGAATTGTTTGATCTCCCTAGTGATGTTATTATAGATAGGTAGCACTGCTAACACAGGCTCCTGGCAGCCGTAGGTCTGTCAGCCTGGCTTCTAAGAGGATTATGATGAGGTGTGTGTGTGTGTGTGTGTGTGTGTGTGTGTGTGTGTGTGTGTGTGTGTGTGTCTGCAGTGCTGAGACGGGGTTCTGGCTCCTCCTAGTGATAGCTTACCCCCACTGGACACACATCAACCCATCTGGAGGGGTTGTCATGGTTACAGGGGCGGGCACACACTTTCTTCCTTTCTCCCCTCCCTCCGCCTTCTTCCTCTCTCTCCCAATAACATTCAGACTGTCAGTTTCTCTCTCGCTCTCTCCCTCTCCCTCCCTCAGACTAGAGCTACTGACTCTCTCCTAACGCCTTTACTCTCCTAACGCAAGCCTCTCTCTCTCTGTTCCTCACCAGTCTCTCTCTCTCTCTCTCTCTCTCTGTTCCTCACCAGTCTCTCTCTCTCTCTCTCTCTGTTCCTCACCAGTCTCTCGCTCTCTCTCTCTCTCTCTCTCTGTTCCTCACCAGTCTCTCTCTCTCTCTCTGTTCCTCACCAGCCTCTCTAAATTCAATTCAATTCAAGGGGCTTTATTGGCATGGGAAACATGTGTTAACATTGTAGAATTTAACGGCTCTTTTCTGGATTTTGATAATTAGTGGGTATCGGCCTAATTCTGCTCTGCATGCATTATTATTTGGTGTTCTACGTTGTACACGGAGGATATTTTTGCAGAATTCTGCATGCAGAGTCTCAATATGGTGTTTGTCCCATTTTGTGAAGTCTTGGTTGGTGAGCGGACCCCAGACCTCACAACCATAAAGGGCAATGGGCTCTATGACTGATTCAAGTATTTTTAGCCAGATCCTAATTGGTATGTTGAAATTTATGTTCCTTTTGATGGCATAGAATACCCTTCTTGCCTTGTCTCTCAGATCGTTCACAGCTTTGTGGAAGTTACCTGTGGCGCTGATGTTTAGGCCAAGGTATGTATAGTTTTTTGTGTGCTCTAGGGCAAAAGTGTCTAGATGGAATTTGTATTTGTGGTCCTGGCGACTGGACCTTCTTTGGAACACCATTATTTTGGTCTTACTGAGATTTACTGTTATGGCCCAGGTCTGACAGAATCTGTGCAGAAGATCTAGGTGCTGCTGTAGGCCCTCCTTGGTTGGTGACAGAAGCACCAGATCATCAGCATACAGTAGACATTTGACTTCGGATTCTAGTAGGGTGAGGCCGGGTGCTGCAGACTTTTCTAGTGCCCGCGCCAATTCGTTGATATATATGTTGAAGAGGGTGGGGCTTAAGCTGCATCCCTGTCTCACCCCACGACCCTGTGTGAAGAAATTTGTGTTTTTTGCCAATTTTAACCGCACACTTGTGCGGTTAATGGAGTTGCCATTCCTCTGAGGCTGTACTGGGTCAAGATAAGAAGATTTCACCGGTGGTACCCAACCCACCGGCGGCACCTTTTTTCGGCGTTCAGGAAGTGCATCCTGTGTCACTTGGCTCACGCTGCGACCTGTTTCCCTCTCGTTTCCGCTCGAGGTCGCCCATAGTGTTTATATTATTTCTTGCCCGCTATAATCGTTGTTCTATTGCTGGCACGGCCCCATTGCTTGGGCCTTAAACTTATATGGACTCGTCACCGTTATTAGGTATTGGGGTCCTGTTCCCCGGCCCATTTGTTTGTATATTTCCTGCCCGCTATAGTCACCATTCTACTGTTGGCCCTGCCCTGTCGTTTCCATTTCGTCGCCCTCGTCCTCTCTTCCGGTCCCGGCCGGACGCCCGACCTTGCATTCTAGGCCAAAGGCCTTTAGGATGTCCAGTGAGTACAGCAGGGTTTGTCTACTGATCAGAGTCGCGAATCTCGCACTTCGGGGCTTTGATAGGCCCAGTGTTCTCAGCAGTTCAAAGTTAGAGGTGGGCCACTTCCCGCGGCCTCCCATCGGGAAGCCGTAGACCAGCACCCTGCTGAGGCTGAACTGTTTCGCAATGATCGGGGCGATGGGGAGGTATTTTTCCACCTTTTCTGCTCTGCCCTTCTCGAAGGTGTCCCCGTTCCTCTCGTATCTCACTGTTACGTCCGCAACGACACCCAGTCTACCTTTCACGAATAGTAGGTCGGGGATTTTCAGTCCCCCCTCTGTCGTTATCACTCTCAGTTCTTTGGTTACTGTCCATCCCAGTTTCTCGGCTTGCAGATGAGGTTATTACTCTCTCTGTTCCTCACCAGTCTCTCTCTCTGTTCTTCACCAGTCTCTCTCTCTCTCTCTCTGTTCCTCACCAGTCTCTGTGAATAGCAGCTGGCATCACTTAGAGCCTGAACTCCTGCTGCTATGCCAGAGCCTTTCAGGACACGCCTTCAGACTCCTGCTCCTCTCTCCCTCCCTCCAAGCCTTTATGTAACCATGACAAATGGAGCCACGGACAGACAGGATTGAACTGTTATATATTAGTATTAGGTTGGCATTTACCTCCTTGAGGATGCAGCTCATGTTTGGTGCCTGCTTGCAACTTGTATAATTCAAATAGCTTATGCCAAGGGTATTTGGAAATGGATGGTGTGAATTAACACACACACTGTTTAGTTCTGTTGTGTTGGTTGTCAACCGAGACTCTCATTATCAGCCCGTCACCACAGTCTGTGTTCTTCCTGCATCAATTAGCTGGGAGTTAATGGGAGTTCTGTTTGTCGCGGCGCTAACTAGCTCACGGTGCCGCCTGACAACCGCCCCGAGATGAAGGACTGATCTATCAGTGTTCTGCTGGAATTGCCGTGTTGCAGTGACAGGTCGCGGTGCACTCCATGCCCGGCAGCGTAAACAACGAGCGCTGTCTGTTAACTTATTACGGTTATCCTTCACTTTGGACCGTGCTACAGCTAGTTGCCAGAAAAAGGCCTGATTTGCTGCAGGAAAGTGGGACAGGAGTGTGTTAGTCCATAGAGAGCATATGTGAAGTAGATTGATGGTCCCCTGTACTTCTCTAGTTGTTTTCTATTCATCTGACTGTGTAGCGCTGCTATCTCCTAAGGCCCGGTGTAGCGCTGCTATCTCCTAAGACCCGTGTAGCGCTGCTATCTCCTAGCCCCGGTGTAGCGCTGCTATCTCCTTAGACCCGGTGTAGCACTGCTATCTCCTAAGACCCGGTGTAGCGCTGCTATCTCTTAAGATCTGGTGTAGTGCAGTCTGTCTTTAGTCAAGTGGACATCACAGCACTTACAGAGCGTTTACATCTCGTCAGGTTCCCTCTATGCCCTCATCAGTCGCCTCATCTTGTCTCTGCTACTGCACATTAACTGCCATTTTGGGTCCATTCAGGTTTACCTGTATCACCCTCTCTTTAAAGGTGACCACCATGTTGTGTCTGTGCTGACTGATCTCTCTCTCCTGCAGGTGAGCACCAGCCCCCGTGAGCAGCGACTCGGACACCTCCCTTATCCTGGCTGTGGAGGTGGGTCTGTCCGACATGGAGCTCTCCCTCGGGCACGACCGTGACGAGGTCAAGTCCTGAGCCAATCAGAGCCAAGTAGGAAGGAAGCTCAAGGGGTCGACATGGAGATGAGAAACGGGACCGAGGGACAGCGCCTGGCCCCTGATGGGAGGTAGTGGCTCCAAATAAATAAGAGACAAGCAATAGAACCCATAGCAGTGCAACACACCTATCTGTCCCCACTGCCTCATCTACAGGTTCCTCCTGTCCTGCCTCTCTTTTCTGACTACTGTCACGTTCAGTTGCCATGGAACCAGCAGCCAATCACAGCTCTTGTTATTAGCCTCTGGACTGGGGGTATAGTTTAGCACCTGTTAGTTGTCACCATCACTTTATTGACTCTTTGGACATGTGACATTTTGATTTCTTTCTACGAGATCATCACTGCCAACTATTCCAGAACGAACACGGAAATCTTTACACCTAGTTATAGGAATATCTATTTATACTGTATATGGTCAATATAAGCCTCCTGCAGCATGGGCTTTGAGGTCAAAACAGTTAGTGCGTGTTCTGAGTGACCAGCATTTACTTGAAGCTGATGTTTTTTCACCATCTCTGCTTGAAATAATTTCGATAACATTCAACAATGTTGGTTTGTAGCATTTATACTATGCACATGTTGTCAAGCATTTCTGAATATCCGATTGTTAAATTGCATCTTATCCTTAATTTAGGGGTCTTTAGGACTATCGTTTAATTTCCACTTCTGAAGTACAGTACACCATGTGTTGTGGGACCAACTACGAGTTTGTTTTACCCCACCAGTTGACAATCACAGCCCACGGTAATGGAGATTTGTAGTGATCGTCAGCTATAGCCCTGTTTAAACTGCTAAAGCTTTATTAGCACGCCAGTAACACAGCACAGGAGGCTATAGTAGTGGCTGTTTGTTCATGAAGAACAGATTGGAATTTAATTCCGTTTTAATGTCATGTCATCTCCCAGTCGAGCCACCCAATAGCATGTGGTGAAATCGTCTGTTACCTAACATAACGTGTGTCTGCAGTGCGGTGCATTTGCTCTGTGCCAAGTTCTTGCAGTTTTAGTTTTTGTATTGATGTTGCTTCAGTTTCTAGAAGACAAAGCAAGATGGCATTGTGGGTGTTGTTGAGTTCACCCATTGGTTGGTAGTGAAAAGCACATCGAAGTTGTCTGTTGATAAAAGTAAATTACATTTTACTATATCTGAACTCTGTGTATAGATATGCCCCTAGCTGGAAATCCCAGCCTAGGGCAACAGCACTAGTATGCTGGAACATTGGACATTGTGGGAAGCAACTGGTCCATTAGAGAGACTAGATAGCCCCTGGCGAAGGAATACCATGCATTGGTTGTGGCTTTGGTTGACTGTGAATTCATTATGAAAGAGTTGACTAAACCCTGTTGCAGATAGTTTGTCTCTAGTCATTTCTTCTGAGGATAACTTTTTTTCCTTCCTATGATGAATTTCAAAATGCCGTTTTTTTGTACATTCGTGTAGGGAAACGAAAGTCTGACGAACAGCATTTATTTTAGTATGAAAATAAGTTTATTTTTGTAAGAAAAAGAAAATGGAGGTAAATATTAACAGTCCAGGAGAATGGAGTGGAGAGAATAGTGCCTGGTTTCAAGAGTTCACTGGTATAATGCATTTTGAATTACATGTATTAATTCATGGTTTATGTCCTTCCTCCCCCGATTTTGATTACTGCTCTGTATTGTATCAAAGGCCAATTTTTTGAGTTTGGTTCCTCTCTCCTTTGGACCCCTCAAGGTTCTCGACACATTGGTTCATTTACAAATGTGTACTTTCATCCTTAACATATGATCATCTTATATTGCTTTAATATGCAACTTAGATTTATTTTCAGGCTAAAATCTGCATGAAATGGCCAAGGCACTGTGTGATCGGAGCGTCTACTATTTGATACTGGTTTCTCTTCCTTACTATGTGTTCGTTCATTTAATCATTGGTTCCTTTGAGGCCAACCAATCAACAACATCAACTCCCAGTTATGTAAGAAGCTCATATTACCCATAATCCCCCTGTCCTTGTCAATCAGAGAAGGATTACAGAATCTATGGGAGAATGTTGAAATCTCCCATGCTTATGCATTAGGTACATCTGTATGCCCTCCTAGTGTGTCAGACTCATTACATTTAGCWTTGTTTTGCAGTATCAGTTTGTGAAATACACTACATTTGTGTAATTAATATTGTATAAGCGTCATAAATGTATATTTGATCAATCGACTGAATGGAGACTGAAGAGTGGGTGCGTCRTGCATTGAACATGGCTCAGTTAAAGCATATTCTTCCCAGTTATGGTCACTTTTTGCGTTCCGATTCTCCACACTTCTCACTAAGTGTGCACACTTCACGTAATGGATTTTATAATGGTGRAAACGCCCTCCAGCCAATGTTTACACCAATCCAGTGCTTTTAAATCAGTGATGGGAACTGCAYGGTATGGGAGAAGGGAAGAGAATGGGGATTGAGTCATGGAGGTGTTAAGTGCTCCACCAGAACTCATGGCATCCTTGGCCAGAATACTAGAGATCCATTAAAATATGGTAGTCTCATCTAGCCTCTCCACACGCAGCTCTACAGTTGTTACTATGGGCTGAGGGCCCTAGAAACAACTAACAGCATTTGATTTCCCTCTGGGGGTTGGTTTCGCACACACACCACACCGTTTCCATGTGCCCATTTGTTTGTATTGCACAGGGGGACAAGATAAGAGGAAGCAATTAAGCTCGGAGGAGGGTTTTGTTAGATCCTGATTGTACTGTGTGTGTATGCGTGTCTGACATCTTCACTTGTGTGAAGCCAGAACATTTAAAAGCCTTTAATTGCTTCCTGTTTCATGTAAGGGGTCGTGTTTAATTGACTTCACTTCCTGAAAGGTCATTCTCTCATTCTCAAACTCCTTACGTCCACTTATTCCAACAACTCTTTTTTTTAATGACCATGAAGAAGCAATGGCCTTGATTTGAACATAATTCGAATGAATATCTGTTATATTCRTAATGAACACTTRTAGAAACCGGGGTGTTCTTCCAAATATAAAGTAATGAATGCACATATTATAATCTTATAGTAGGTTCTTGTTTACCCCAATGATGGTATAATTATGACAGGTATACATAAACATACATAATAGAAACTCATCATTTAAATGTAGCTTTTAGTTCTCTCTCTTGTCATCTTTCTTTAACTGGTTGTGTACCCACCCTACCTAGAATGCACTTTTTCACTTGAAGGAGAGTTCTGTATACTACCACGAAATGGCACAAAACGTCTTTTGAATACGGTTGACCTTGAATGCGGTTGACAGTTGACACGACCATGTTTTTAAGCGAGAGGGCTACAATATTGGAAATGGCACATGACAATTGTCACTGTATGTGTGCTGTTTAAGAGTCTGTGGTCTTTTATCTAGACTTGTATACCAGCTGTGGGTTTGGGGAATGTTACGAAAATGTTGTATGCTATATCCAGCAGAACTCTACAGTATTGCTATTTTGTTATATAGAGGAATATGTAAATATTTTTGGCAGTGTTAATGATGTACAGTTCTATAGTACAATGCTGCACGTGTGTGAGTCAATGATTGTGAGGTACAATACATTTTATTGCAAGTTTTTCCAACTGTGATGAAGCTGTCAGTAATATTGTCAGTAATATTTATGTCAACCCTCTCTGATACCGTTAGGGTGAGCCAATGCTATTGAAATGATTTATTCTGACATGATTCATTGGCCAATATGTAAATTACCATCATATGTTCCAATGATATAAGCTGGTCTCTGCTGCTTCGTTACGAAATGCACACTAGCATACTACACTACATGGCCAAAAGTATGTGGACACACCTTCAAATTAGTGGTTTCTGTCACACCCATTGCTGACAGGTGTATAACATTGAGCACCCACCCATGCAATCTCCATAGTCAAACATTGGCAGTAGAATGGCCCGTACTGAAGAGCTCAGTAACTTTCAACGTGTCGCCTTCATAGGATGCCACCTTTCCAACAAGTCAGTTTGTCAAATTTCTGCCTTGCTAGAGCTGCAATTGTAAGCACTGTTATTGTGTTACTGTTACTGTTATTGTGAAGTGGAAACGTCTAGGAGCAACAACGGCTCAGCCGCGCACAAGCCTATGATCACAATGCCAAGCATCGGCTGGAGTGGTGTAAAGCTTGCYGCTATTGGACTCTGGAGCAGTGGAAATGCGTTCTCTGGAGTAATGAATTATGCTTCACCATCTGGCAGTTGACGGACGAATCTGTGTTTGCCATCGCACCATTGCACTCACATAGCATTGTAATTTGAGCCACCTAATACGGTTAGTTATTTTATTTTATTTAACTAGGCAAGTCAGTTAAGAACAAATTCTTATTTACAGTGACGGCCTACCCAGGCCAAACCCTAACCCAGACGACGCTAGGCCAATTGGGCACCGCCCTATGGGACTCCCAATCACAGCCAGTTGTGATACAGCCTGGAATCAAACCAGGGTCTGTGGTGACGCCTCTAGCACTGAGATGTAGTTCCTTAGAACACTGCGCCTCTCAGGAACCCGACACATAAGAATGGCTCTCTGGAAAGGAGTAGCAGCTGGGAAATTCACTCATGGGAGGAGAGGGATACTTCTAGTGGAAATAATGAAAGATAATTATATTTTAGTACTACTTAGCCTACATGGGAAYACTGCTAAAACTCATACATGTGTAAGTGATTACACTGAACAAAAATATAAASGCAACATGTAAAGTGTTGATCCCATGTTTCATGAGCTGAAATTAAATATTCCAAATGCTCCATATGCACAAAAAGCTTATTTTATTGATTAAACAGCATGATCATTACACAGGTGCACCTTGTGCTGCAGACAATGTTACCCATTGAGCATGTTTGGGATGCTCTGGATCGACGTGTACGACAGCGTGTTCCAATATTCAGCAACTTCGCACAGCCATTGAAGAGGAGTGGGACAACATTCCACAGGCCAAAATCAACAGCCTGATCAACTCTATGCGAATAGAGAAAYGTAGCGCTGCATGAGACAAATGTTGGTCGACAAACCTGAAGGACTGTTTTCTGATCCACGCCCTTACCTTTTTTTAAGCTATCTGTGACCAACAATGCATATCTGTATTCCCAGTCATGTGATATCCATAGATTAGGGCCTAATGAATTTATTTCAATTGACTGATTTCCTTATGTGAACTGCAACTCAGTAAAATCGTTGAAATTGTTCCATGTTGCGTCTATATTTTTGTCTAGTATACATTTACAAATTGTTGCGTATATTTTTGTCTAGTATACATTTATAGCCTAGTACTGTAGCCTATTTCCTTTGCTGTGAAGGTGTGTTAGGCCTGTGTTCTGCAACCAGGTGTAGACTTCTTGGATCGGTGCCCCTTCCCGGGACGGTTGAGCTAACGTAGGCTAATGCGATTAGCATGAGGTTGTAAGTAACAAGAACATTTCCCAGGATATAGACATATCTGTATTTGGCAGAAAGCTTAAATTCTTGTTAATCTAACTGCACTGTCCAATTTACAGTAGCTATTACAGTGAAAAATACCATGCTGTTGTTTGAGGAGAGTGCATAATTTTGAACATGAAAGGTTATTAATAATTAACGAGGAAGAAAAATAGACAAAGAGAAACAGTGAGATAAAGAAAAGAGAAAAAAATTCAGAGCCGAAAACTTTCATAAAATTTTTTGGGGAGAGGGCGAGAGAAATCGTGATGAGAAAGGCAGAGACTCAAAAGCTCAAACCAAGAGTTGGACAGATGGCTTTCCAGGCCATTGGTTTTTATTGGAGGACCATCAGCATAAATTCAAGCAGTGAAGTCATGATGTTCAAGCGGCGGGGAGAGATATCTCACTCTCCAACGCCACCCACCTTCAGCCCACGTCAATAATACTACTCAATGACAAGCTGACAGATGTGCTGCTAGGGTTGGGGTTTGTTCACAACAAGACAGGCAGGAGGAGAGAGGGATGGAGAGAGAAAGAGGTAGTATGAGAGAGTTCTCAACCAACCCAGGAAAGAAAGAAATTGGATTTGTTGGAAAAGAGGGAGAGAGGTTCTTTATAGAAAGAAACATATAGAAAGATGGAAGAGGACAGGCCACCACTCGGAGCCTGGTCGTCTCTACGTTTCTTCCTATGTTCCTGCCTTTTCTGGTGAGTTTTTCCTAGCCACTGTGCTTCTACATCTTCATTGCTTGCTCTTTGGGGTTTTAGGCTGGGTTTCTGTACAAACACTTTGTGACATCTGTTGATGTAAAAGACTTCATAAAACAAATTGGAATTTGATTGATTGAGATAGAGAAGAAGAGTACTCAACCAACGCAGTGAAAGAGAGAATGAAATTGGGTTCGAGAAAATACAAGCTAGGAGAAAAATGAAGGCAGAGAGGGATGAGGGAGAGAGACAGAAGAGTGAAAGAACGAGAAAAAACTGTCAATTTCACACAGAGACAGAGGATAGAAAAACAGAGTGACAGTTGAAAGCGGGGAGACGAGGAGAGAGAGGAGCAAAACAAACCGCCCAGTTTCGAGACTCACACATCCACACAGCACAGGCCGAGATGACAGTTGCTCACTCAGCACCAGAGGGATGGTGGCATCCCAAATAGCACCCATTTCCCTACATAGTGTACACCTTTGAACAGAACCCTATGGGCCATGGTGCACTATACAGGGAATAGGCTGCCAGTTTGGATGTAGAGAAACTGAAATCCTCGTTTCCAATATATAATGTCTCTTCATGGTCTCTGGTTTGAAGCGATTATTAAACGCTCTAATATCTTAGTTCATCTGTATTAACGGAGAGGGGAAAATAGAGGAAAGGCAAGTAGGCAACACACCAGCACTACTGAAGAGGTTCATATTGGTCTTTAAAATGTTGATGGAACGTTGCTCTAACATTTCTGTTTATCTGTATCCGAGAAGAGAGGAAAATAGAGGAAAGGCAGACAACCCACCTAGAGCAACTGACCTAGAGGTCAATATTGGTCTTTAAGGCATTGATAGAATAATCTCTTGGTCGCTCGAAACAGGGTTGAGGGGGTTGTGTAGGTGATTGTGATTTTGATACATGCTTAAGTGAATTGTAAAGGCCAGTAGTWGGCGGCTCAAACCATAGGAGCCAATCGTATGTCGGAAAGATAGGAAAAGGCCCCCTGGACATTTGTAATGAGAAGTTAATCAGCACAGAATTAAGTACAACATAATATACATATGTATCTCTGTGGTTATTATAAGAGTGCCGGAGTCAGGAATCTCCTAGTCCAAGATCTCCAGCCATCAAATCTTGGATGAGCTACTGGGTGTGCAGGCTTTTGTTCCGGACCAGCATGATCAATGATGATCATACTCTTGTTTAAATAACCTGTGTAGTTGCTAATGCTACTGACAGTATTGACATGCTTGGCAGTCTTGATACAACATTTTTAACACAAATGCAATGGTTCATTGGATCAGTCTAACACGCTGAACATACACTGCTGCCATCTAGTGGACAAAATCTAAATTGCACCTTGGCTGGAATAATACATTATGGCCTTTCTCTTGCATTTCAAAGATGATGGTACAAAAAAAAATACAAAATAACATTTTTCTCCTTTGTATTATCTTTTACCAGATCTATTCTGTTATATTCTCCTACATTCCTTTCACATTTCCACAAAGTTCAAAGTGTTTCCTTTCAAATGGTACCAAGAATATGCATATCCTTGCTTCAGGCAGTTGGRTTTGGGTATGTCATTTTAGAAGAAAATTGAAAAAAAGGGGCGTATCCTTAAGCGGTAGACTTAAGTTCCAAGGGCCTTGCTGACCCATTGTGTTATAATGGTGAGATCTTGTTTTGCACCACTGCAGTTAGCCTATGTTGTCCTGGATACAGTGAAACATTCACTCATTCCTGGCTGCAGAACAGAGGTTAGTGCTTCCATCACACATTCCCCTGTATGGTTCTTAAGCAGATACTGTTCCACCATCAGCCAACAATGGTTGTCTGTCCCCCCAACAGATAATATTGAGGTACAAAATGGGGTAGGGGGACGGGGGGGTACAGAGAACTACTGGTGTAAAACATTGACATCAGAGGAGGCTGGTGGGAGGAGCTATAGGAAGATAGGCTCACTGTAATGGCTGGAATGGAATGAGTCAAACATGTGGTTTCCGTATGTGTGATGTGTTTGATACCGTCCATTTTATTTCAGCCATTACAACGAGCCCGCCCTCCTATAGCTCCTCCCACCAGCCTCCACTGATTGATAAGGCTAAAGAAACCTCCAAGACCTCAAGCATGTGTGATGAAAAGAATGGTTTACAGCCATCTTCTGGGGCATTGTGTACCCATTCACCGTAGTTTATGTTACAGAAAGAAACATTGCAAAGGCTTCTTTGGTAAAGCCCAATTTATTTTAACAACATTCATGGGTCATAGTGGCAGGTGACTGAAGTGACATTAGAATACAATATACATTTGAAAAAGTATGTATTTTTGAACTAGCGTTGATAATAGCAGCCTTAATTGGCCAAACCATGATGTAATATACAATTCGTACTTTAATATAACATTTCATTGAGCGCAAAGGRAAATTAATGTACAATAGAAATATAGGTACTCACATAGGAACGAAAAGGCGAATCACAATTCAGGCGAGAAGAATACTCAGTCGGACTAAATATCCGTTTTGTAACTTCCGTTTWCAGCTGAGCCAGCCGTGGATTGCAACATTCCTGGTAAGTCTTTCTTTACATTTTGGGTTATAATGTGTTAAAAAATATATAAACAGCACATGTCGGTTAAGGCTTATCTGTTAATTATAAAATTACTTTCTATTACATGTCGTTGCTGCATCTGGTATTTCCATGGAGTCAAGCTAGTTAGCGCGTGTTTGAACTGTGTTGCTCAGCACACGCACAGTAACGTTAAGCAGAAAGATAGCTAAATAACTGCTTTTTCCCCCAAATTTTTTTACGTAGATACCTAGTTAACTAGCTAATACAGTTTTACAACATTTATATTTTCGTAAGGACCTAGACTAATGATGTGTGTCCAGTCTGTCAAGATGTGATGCCATTGACTGAGCTGGCTTGGTTGGTTGGTTGGTTGGTTAGTTAGTTAGTTATAGCTATGGTTTGCTAATCCCCCACATGCCTTCAGTAAAGCCAGCTACAGAAACTGAAAGATGCCGAAAAAGAAGACTGGTGCACGCAAGAAGGCAGAGAACCGCAAGGAACGGGAGAAACAGACTCGAGCCAACAAGGGCTTTGTTGACGTTGCAAAGTCCCCTTGCAATTCAGCAATGGTATGGAATAATATACATGTTCTCATCACAATATGAAATGGATAGCTAACAATGACTGTAAATCATGATTATTTCCCTAGTACTTACTGCAGTCCTCATACTTACTGTAGTCCTCATCTGGTGTTGCAGGAATGTGACAAATGCCAGAGGTAAGACATCTTCAATTAATATTTTTTTTTACATTCATCTTAATGAATAACTTAACTAGCTAACATTGGGGTTCCCGAGTGGCGCAGCGGCCTAAGGCACTGCATCTCACAACTACAGACCCTGGTTCAATTCCAGACTGTATCACAACCAGACGTGATTGGGAGGCCCATAAGGCGGCGCACAATTGGCCCAGCGTCGTTAGGGTTTGGCYGGGGTGGGCCGTCATTGTAAATAAGAATTTGTTCTTAACTGAGTTGCCTAGTTAMATAAAGGTTAAATTGTGTGAACACAATTCAACTATTTGAACAAGATGCATTATTTCTTTATTAGCAACTATAATCTACAGGTGATGGAGGCTTTGACACTTTGTTCCCCTGTTTCAATGACACCCAAGACGGCAGAAGAACAGAGCTTTCTGCTACTTCTGTGCAAACGTTCAGAAGCTGCCCCAGTGTGGTCAATGTGGTGAGTCTAAGATAAATTGTGACAAGCATGGCATGTTTCTGATTTAAAATCCCTTGAGCCCAACTTAATTTATCCCCTCAAGTGGCAAAGAAAGATATTGCACAATGTTACATGTAAGATATTTGTATAGGAGTGAAAGAACCATGTATCGTGGTGTGATACTGTCTTCCTGTATTCCATCTAAAGGCAAAACCAAATGCATGAAGTCATCAGACTGTGTCATCAAGCACCCAGGGATCCACGCTACGGGAATGGGCATGGTGGTAAGAGATGAGAGCCGTTTGAAAAACTTTATTGAGATGGGAGTAATAAATACTCAGTAGTAATCATTAATGCACACCATGGCAAAACGTTTCACAATGGAAAACAAGTGTTTCTTATCGGTCAAATTCAGGTAGTCCCCGATAGTTTGCCTCCTTTGGTTTCTAGTGAATATGACCATGGGATGTATTCATTATGCCGATTCTGTTGCAAAACGTTCTGCAATTGTAACCATTTACTCCAAATGAAAAATGTTTAGTCTCTATTGCACAAATTGAAGGTAGGTCCCTCACCGTTTCGTTTGCTCTGTTTGCTTCCGTTTGGTTCTTAAATGGCAAATGGTTTCCGTTGCAAGACGTAATGAGTACACCCCTGGTGTAGACCTACATCTATTTAACATTGTGATATGTGCCCAGATTGTCCACAGTCATGAGTTTATCATTGGATGTCTTTATATGTGTAATGTGAGATGTTGTCTCTGTCCACAAGGGGGCAGTGTGTGACTTCTGTGAGGCCTGGGTGTGCCACGGGAGAAAGTGCCTCAGTACCCACGCTTGCACATGTCCTCTCATGGATGCCGACTGTATCGAGTGTGAACGCTGTGTATGGGACCATGGTAAMTTATGCCATTTTATAATRTTATCCAACCTGCCTGGTCTGCAAAAYTAAACAAGGCCTATAATTWGCTTTTTTTWATGTCAATACATGCACCCAAATGCTGGTTGCCATCCACCTTGTCCCTTTTGTAATCATTCCACCTTTTTTCCTATCTGACACAGGGGGAAGGGTATACCGTTGCTCCTTCTGCCACAACTTCCTGTGTGARGATGACCAGTTTGAGCACCAAGCCAGTTGCCAAGTCCTGGAGGCGGAGACTTACAAATGTGAGCAATTAGGGTGTCTTTCTCACCTGTCAATCATCCACATTGTGTTGGATCATGAGAAATCAAGAGGTTTCAACACTAACCTGTTGACGTTTAGCCTTAGGGCAGACTTTGGCAGACATGAGGAACACCATGTAACGTATAGGAAAGTAGGCATTCTGCCAGTTGGAAGTTTAGAGAAAGGTTAACCCCTAGCTATAGTGATTTTAAATAAACTTTTTCATGTGTTAATATATACTGTGTTTTCCCCCATGTTCATTTCAGGTGCTTCCTGCAACAGATTAGGGCAACACTCTTGCCTGCGTTGCAAGGTAATGTAAAGTGTAGATCCATGTATTCATAACCCTTGGATTTCTTCCCCCAAAATGTTCTGATTTAGTATGGATTTAATTATAATTTGTCAACAATCTAGTCAATATACTCTGCAGGTGGAATAACAATTCTAACTTAATTTTTTTTTTTTAAGATGAATATAAATGAGAAGTATCCTAAATTAGCTCAGGAGTAACATTTGGCTTAACAAATCACACAATAAGTTACATGGACTCCCTCTGTGTGAAATAATAGGGGTTGACATGGTTTTTGAATGACTAACCCTTCCTCTGTCCCCCATACATAAAACATCTGTACTGTCCCTCAGTCAAATTTCAAGCACAGATTCAACTACAAAGACCAAGGAGCTTTTCAAAAGCCTCATAAAGGGCAGTGATTGGTAGATGGGTAACAATAACAAATCAGACTTTGGATGTCTCTAAGAATGGTCAAGTTAATAATTATGCTGTGGATTATGTATTAAACCACCCAGACACATCAAAGATGCAGTCATCCGTCTGAACTGAGCTGCAGGACAGGAATGAAACTGCCGAGGGATGTTGCCATGAGGTCATTGGTGATTCAAAACAGTTTCAGTTCAATGGCTGTGATGGAAGCACTGAGGATGGATCAACTTAGTAGTGACTCCACAATAATGAACTAAATGACAGAGTGAAAAGAAGAACACAAATATACAGAATAAAAACATTTACAAAACATGCATATTGTATGCAGCAAGGCACTGAAGAAAAAAAGGCCAATGAATTCACTTTCTGGCCTAAATACAAAGCCTTGTGTTTGGCGCGCTATCCGACAACACATCACTGAGTAACTGCCTCCTTATTTTCAAGCATGGTGCTGGCTGCATCATGGTATGGGTATGCTTGACATCGGCAAATACCAGGGAGGTTTTCAGGATGAAAAGAAAGAAGATGGATCTAAGCCAGCGGTTCTCGATCCTGATCCTGGGGACCCAAAGTGGCGCACATTTTGTTTTTGCCTTAGCACTACACAGCTGATTCAAATGATAAAAGCTTGATGGTGATTTGATAATTTGAATCAGCTGTTGAGTGCTAAAAACAAAATGTGCGCCCCTCAGGGTCCCCAGGACCAGGATTGAGAACCACTGATCTAAGAACAGACAAAAACCTGGTTCAGTCTGCTGTACAAGAGACACTGGGAGACAAATCCACCTTTCAGCAGGACAATATCTTACAACACAAGGCCAAATCTACACTGGAGTTGCTTACCAAGAAGACAGTGAATGTTCCTGATTGGCCAAGTTAAAGTTTTGACTTAAATCTGCTGAAAATTTATGACAAGACTTGAAAATTGTTGTCTAGCCATGATCCCCACAATATTGACAGAGCTTGAAGAATTATGAAAAGAATAATGGGCTAACATTGCACAATCCAGGTGTGTAAATCTCTTAGATACTTACCCAAGAAGACTCCCAGCTGTAATTGATTTTAACATGTATTGACTTGGGGAGCTGAATACTTCATTTATATTCAACAACTATCATTTATATTCATCTTAAATGTTAGACATTTGGTTGTTGAGAAAAATATTACAATATTTTTTTAATCCCACTTTTTGAGCAATGAAATGTGAAGAAATCCAGGGGCTATGAACACTTTTCAAGGCATTAAATCAACACAATGTGTTATGTTGTAAACAATTGTCTCTCCCACTGTTCCTCATGCCAGTGTAGTTGTTTGTTACCACTGTTGCCTCTCTATACACATTGACCGAGAGATCTACATTTGAGTCATTTAGCAGACGCTCTTCTCCAGAGCGACTTAAGCCGTGCGAACACTACACGATTTTTGGCCCTGGTTTTAGCTGTCCCAGACAACTTTTTGAGGTTGGAGAACAACATCCCATGTTTTGCCTACTCGTAGCTGTCACCGACACTCATTTAATGTGAGCAGGTCAGAGACACAATCTGAGGGCTACCGATCGATCCCGTGTTTTGATTTTATCGGCAAAAATCTGCAGCGCTCTTGTAATGTGAGATGTGCAACGACCAGTTTTGAGAACGGCGATCAGCAATAGCCAAATGAGAGCTAGCCAGGGAGAACCAAGATCTTGATTCGCATCACCCAGAATGTGCACCAGAGAGCTAACTTGTTGACATTGGCCATTCCCTTCTTTAGGATCATTAATGTTATAATAATCTTAAACCTCTCGCTCGTGCAGGAGCGATGACTACGACTACTAGTATGCGTTTGCGCTTGCCTTTAACCAAATGTAAAAATGTTACAGCTCTGAAGTTCACACCAGTGTTATTCAGTCCCAAAATGTATTGGCAAGATATTTCAACTCTGTAGGGCAAGTGTGAATGTATGACTGGACTTTTATGAGGCTGTTTTGAGCCACAGCTCGTTGTGGCTAGCCACGGTAACAATCTATTCATATTTTTTGGCGAGACGGGGTGGTATGGAGAATCCTCACGACCAAGTGAAGAATCTTGTAGTGTGTCGACCCCCGTCTCTGCCAGATGTTTACTATAGGAATACGGTTGTTTAATGCTCGAGGCTCAGCGTTGCTAGGCTTTTTGAAAGTCGTGTCGTGTACGCCCGGCATTACATTGAGTGCATTCATTTCAAGGTAACTAAGGTGCGAGAACCACATATCACAGTCATAAAGCAGCTACCAGCAAAGTCAGTGCTCGTAAGAAAAGACAAGTGTTATTGCAAGAAAGGCAAGGGTGTTGGTTCAGGGGGAAATGTGTAGATTCCCAGTTGCACTGTTAATTTAGTCGATTTTTTCCCGGTAAATAAGTACCCGTTTACCAGGCTTCTGACTAAGTGGAATACAGCTACAACTAGAGGTTACTTTTTCGCAGCAGGTTAGGAGAATTAGGTTAAGGTTAGGGTTAGCTAAAATAAAAATGTTCTCCTAATCTGCTACGAAAAGTCACTTCCAGTCATGGCTGTATTCCCTCTAGTTACAACCATTTACCAGTGGGACAGGGAATACATTTCCTGGATTTGACACATGACTGTAACCTATAGTAACAAGGCCCATTTGGGTTGAACTGTGTCTCTCCCTCCCCAGGCCTGTTTCTGTGATGACCATGTGAAGAGTAAGGTGTTCAAACAGGACAAGGGTAAAAATCCTCCCTGCCCCAAGTGTGGCCATGAGACCCAGGAGACTAAGGACCTCAGCATGTCCAGTGAGTCCACCATCTAACATCTAATCAGTGCTTAACATTTTTTGAAAACACCGAGACGAAAAATAAATGTAATCATTTTAAATGTTTTATTGGTCAAATATTTGGGGAAGCCTGGCTTCCTTGGTGTCCATGAATACAAGCCACTGTTAACCTGTCTGATAAGTTACATTATTTTAGCCTAAAACTTAAAAAGGATATTTCACCAATGTTAGGCAAGAGCCATACAGAAGTTCTGGATTACTCACCGTCTTTTTTAAACGGGCTAATGTCCAAATATAGAAACAATCAAGCAGTAAACATGTGGTGATGAACTATCACTTTAAACATCTTATTACAGTGTACTGCAATGCATTGCACACACACTCCTTGTATACATCTAGCCCCCTCTTCTTTGGGAGGTGAGAGGTGACGGGAACCAACTCCGTCTAGGGGACTGCTTCGATCACGGGGTCCCTTCAATTTTAAGACCGGCCAGAGAGTCAGCTACCTCTTCATTCCTCCTCTTCCTCATCATCCTCCTCATCTTCCTCCTCCTCGTCATCATCATCATCATCTCCGCCATCGTCCTCCTGGTCTCCCTCCCTTCCTCCGGACGATGACACGTTCTTCCAGTAAGAGCGTAGCCAGAGGCTCCGTAACCTCCATAGCCGTAGCTATCCTCGTCAGCACCACTCTGTCGGCCAAACTTCGTCGTACGGGCTGCAGGGCGAATACAGGAATACAGACATGAGCTGAGAATCTTGAGACTAATCCCGATCCGGGAGTGCACATACACAACAATTAAAAGGCGTTGAATGTGGCGGGATAGATTTGAGGTTTAAGATCTGACATCTGCTACAAGAAAAGAGTATGAAAACGAGTGATTTGTAATGATGCAAAAATTACTCAACAACAACTAAAATTATGATATTACAGTATACATTCAACTGCACTGCCGTCAGTACTCAGTTTTCCTCTTAATGACTGAAGAGTTTTAATCCATGACTGACTTAAGCACTGATTAGATGTTAGATGTGGACTCCACTGACATGCTAGCCTTAGTGACTCCGGGGTCCCTTAGCCCTTCCTGAGGTCTTCTTGATCCCGGCCAACTGTG
>NW_019944442.1:19464-25972 GCF_002910315.2 Salvelinus sp. IW2-2015 | reverse complement strand
TCATCAATTCCAAAGGGGCTGGAATCTCACCAGAGAAATCATCAGAGCGAGGGAAACAGCACCCCTCTGTCTCAGTATGTGTAGCCCATGTATCTGATGCTGTCTGGACCAAAACAGTGTGACATGTTGCCAGCGTAGCATTTGATTGATTGATTGATGCTAGCAAGCTTTTGGCCTCCCTTGATGATTACATTTTTTTTTGTAATTAGCATTTGCTGAGCTCAACTGTTGATTGTCCTGGTGCAGCAAAATGCCCTCCAAGGAGGCCAGTTTGGATTTGGCTTCATACCAATCAAATCACTTTCTAAGAAAAACATAATTTTCATTAAAACATGTCTGCTTCTGTTGATGTCCTGCAGTAACTAGCTTGCAAAATCGTCCCTTTAAGCCATGGATGGGGGTTTGGACTTGTGGTTTTGACTTAATTCTCTGTACARGCCAATGATTATGACGCCGATTCTGATCTAACAATAAATGAATGTTGTGCCACTGACCTGAGATGTAGGCTCATGTTAACTAGCTGGCTWACTTAGCTGGTTCGTTGTTGCCAATGCAAGGAAGTTAGGCTAGCAAGCATTTTAGCTAGGTAGCCTATGCCAACAAAAACTAAAAGTGTACTGTATGACAAAGCCATAGACTGTTCTGCCAACATGAACAAGATGAGGATGATGTTGGTGTTCTACAAGTGGGTGAGTCCATGTTTTACTTGAGCACGCACACACACACACAGAAAACAGTAAGGACAGACACATATTTAACAACATTGATTGGACTAAATCGTTTTTGGTGTCTTTTTAAGTTGGTTTTCAGCGTATWAAATTATTTTCTGTTTAAGCTGAAATGGTGCTGGAATAATGGTGGCAGTGCTCCTGTTGTCTTTGTGCTGACTTGTGGTAACTCCACATATGCTGAGCTCTTGTTGGCTGTTTTTCCTTCACTCTGCGGTTCAACTCATTCCAAACCATCTCAATTGGGTTGAGGTCAGGTGATTTTGGAGGCCATGTCATCTGATGCAGCACTCCATCACTCACCATCTTGGTAAAATAGCCCTTCACAGCCTGGAAGTGTGTTGGGTCATTGTCCTGTTGAAAAACAAATGATAGTCCCACTAAGCCCAAACCAGATGGGATGGCGTATCGCTGCAGAATGCTGTGGTAGCCATGCTGGTTAAGTGTGCCTTGAATAGGAAATAAAACCAGCAAAGCACCATCACACCACCACCTCCATGCCTTACGGTGGGAACCACACATGCGGAGATCATCCGTTCACCTACTCAGCGTCTCACAAAGACACGGCGGTTGGTACCAAAAACCTAAAATTTAGACTCATCAGACCAAAGGACAGATTTCCTCCGGTCTAATGTCCATTGCTTGTTTTTCTTGGCCCAAGCAAGTCTCTTCTCCTTATTGGTCTCCTTTTAGTAGTGTTTTTTTGTTGCAGCAATTCAACCATGAAGGCCTGATTCACACAGTCTCCTCTGAACAGTTGATGTTGAGATGTGTCTGTTACTTGAACTCTGAAGCATTTATTTGGCCTGCAATTTCTGAGGCTGGTAACTCTAATGAACTTATCCTCTGCAGCAGAGGTAACTCTGGGTCTTCCTTTCCTGTAGGGGTCCTAGTGAGAGCCAGTTTCATCATAGTGCTTGATGGGTTTTGAGACTGCACTTGAAGAMGCTCTACAAGTTCTTGAAATGTTCCGTATTGGCTGACCTTCATGTCTTAAAATAGTGGATGGACTCTCTTTGCTTATTTGAGCTGATCTTGACATAATATGGACTTGGTATTTTACCAAATAGGGATATCTTCTGTATACCACCACTACCTTGTCACAACACAACTGATTGGCTCAAATGCATTAAGGAAAGAAATTTCACAAATGATGTATCAAAGACATCTTAAATCAGTTTTGTTTTTCTACCATGCATAATATGCGGTAGGCTATGCATTGTATAATGGCACAATCATATTTTAATTATTATTGATTGGCTTGGGCTCATAAGCCAATCCATAAACTAATATGCATATGGTTGTTTTGAATGATTCATCACCTTAGAAAGCGCTGTCCATTTCGTTTACACTGTTTCAACCTGCTGTGGAACTTCTTTAATTGATCATCACAGTGAGGTGAGTTTTAAAAGTATGATAGGATGTTTTGATGTGATTTTTCGATTGCATTTGCACTGTTCTTAATAGTGAGGACAAATGCGATTAAACTTGAAACTCACACGCATCCTGTGTATGCAGTTAGGCTCTACACCGGTTATAAAGCGTATTAAATGTGCTCAATTATAAGAAGTTATTTGGCCACTTTACAAATCTTATCAAAACATATAGGTTATAGGCTAGGCTACAAGAGGTGTGTGACTATGATTTTAAAAAGTAGCCCAAAAAAAGGAAAGCTGTTTCTTGCTTTACTGCACACAAGCTGGGCATCATTCACAAGTGATAGGCTAATATTGTCACCCATTCGATTATTCTTAATTTAAATGTCTTTACATATACTAAATAATATATGTGTAAAATGTATTTTGATTTAGAATGGACCATTATCATGCACCTGTCTCGGAACTGGGGCATGGGGGGAAAAAATGTAATCTATGCACTTAAATATGGAAGGGAGGATGCTTTTTCCCGTGGTTCATTTTCATTCAGGCCAGGTATGCTATAATCCTGTTTTAAAGAGAAGCAATGTGCTTAATATTAGGAAAGTTSATAGATAAATACAGCATGTTATTTAGAGTTACACCTAGCATTTTAATCTCCTCAGCTAGCTCAATAGCGACATTATTCAATAATAGATCTAAATGAGGTTTAGGGTTAAAAATTATGCTTTTAGTTTTTGAGATATTTAGCACAAGCCTATTGTTAGTTACCCATTCTAAAACTGACTGGAGCTGTATGTTACGTGTCTAAGTTATTTTTTTTAAATGTATTTATTTTACTGTTGCAACCGTCATGTATACTGTTGAGTCATCAGCGTACCTAGACAAATAGGCTTTGTTCAAGGTCAGTGGAAGGTAATTTGTAAAAACCGAAAACAATTTCCTTAGCCAGCTGCCCTGTGGTACACCACACTCAACTGAATTTGCATGAGAGAGGCTTCTGTTAACGAAAACCCTTTGTGTTCTATTAGAAAGGTAACTCTCAATCCATAACCTAAGTTTATTCAGCAATATGTTATGATCAGTAACATTTAATATTTTTGTATGGTCATTAGCAAGAGTATACAGTGCATTCAGATAGTTTTCATACCCTTTGACTTATTCCACGTTTCGTTACTAGTCTGAATTCAAAATGTATGAAACATTTTTTTCTAACCCATCTACACACACCCCATAATGAAATTTTAGCAAAGTATAGAAATTAAAATACAGATCTCTCATTTACATAAAAGTATTCACATCCCTCAATCAATACTTTGTAGAAGGACCTTTGGCGGCAATTACGGCTTTGAGTCATTTTGGGTATGTCTATCAGCTTTACACTTCTGGATTTGGGTATTTTTTTTCACATTCTTCCTTGCAGATTTTCTCAAGCTCTGTAAAGTTTGATGAATGGCAAAATTCAAATCTTTCCACAGATTTACAATGAGACTCTATTCTGGGCTTTGGCTAGGCCACTCAATGACTCACATTCTTGTTCTGAAGCCATTCAAGGGTTGCTTTGGCTGTATGCTTGGGGTCGTTGTCCTGTTGGAACATAAATCTTCACCCAGTCTAAGGTCATTTGCACTCTGAAGAAGATTTGCATATATTTTGCTTCATTCACTGTTCCCTCTATCCTCACCAGTCTGTCCTTCACGTGCCTCTAGGCAGGCTGCCATATTCTTTTTTTCTCAGGAGTGGCTTCCGTCTGGCCACTCCCATAAAGCCCAGATTGGTAAAGTGTTGTAGAGACTATTGTCCGTCTGGCAGGTTCTCCCATCTCTCCCTATGACCATATCCTCCATAATCTATGCTCCCAGACGCAGAGAAGAGAGATCAACAGCTCAGCTCATCAAACGTGTCAATCTCGGCCTCCCGGGTGGCGCAGTGGTCTAGGGCACTGCATGCAGTGCTAGCTGCGCCACCAGAGTCTCTGGGTTCGCAGCCGGGGCTCTGTCGCAGCCGGCAGCGACCGGGAGGTCCGTGGGGCGACGCACAATTGGCATAGCGTCGTCCGGGTTAGGGAGGGTTTGGCCGGTAGGATATCCTTGTCTCATCGCGCTCCAGCGACTCCTGTGGCGGGCCGGGCGCAGTGGCGCTAACCAAGGGGGCCAGGTACACGGTGTTTCCTCCGACACATTGGTGCGGCTGGCTTCCGGGTTGGAGACGCGCTGTGTTAAGAAGCAGTGCGGTTGGTTGGGTTGTGCTTCGGAGGACGCATGGCTTTCGACCTTCGTCTCTCCCGAGCCCGTACGGGAGTTGTAGCGATGAGACAAGATAGTAATTACTAGCGATTGGATACCATGAAAATTGGGAGAAAATGGGATAACATTTTTTTTTTAAACTGTCCAATCTCTGGAGGGGCAACAGATATTGCTCAATCTACGCTTGATTGGGCCCATGTGCCACCAGCCAAAACGGACTACTGCATAAATCTTTAGCTATTGTATTTTAACATTTTGTGTGAATTTCATACAAGCTTGCAAGTTGTTATATTATTGCTTTGTAACTTAGACAAAAATAATATCCTGTAATCGTGTCCCTCGGGGCTACAATGTTAAACGTCAAACTCCATTCTCTTATATGCCAAGGTGGTGGACAGTGGCCCACCAGCACTCAGTATGTAACCGGACACCACTGGAGGAGAACTGATGGATAGTGGCAGAGCAGCACTCAGTATGTAACCGGACACCACTGGAGGAGAACTGATGGATAGTGGCAGAGCAGCACTCGGTATGTAACCGGACACCACTGGAGGAGACTGATGGATAGTGGCAGAGCAGCACTCGGTATGTAACCGGACACCACTGGAGGAGAACTGATGGATAGTGGCAGAGCAGCACTCGGTATGTAACCGGACACCACTGGAGGAGAACTGATGGATAGTGGCAGAGCAGCACTCGTATGTAACCGGACACCACTGGAGGAGAACTGATGGATAGTGGCAGAGAGCCTCGGTATGTAACCGGACACCACTGGAGGAGAACTGATGGATAGTGGCAGAGCAGCACTCGGTATGTACCGACACCACTGGAGGTGAACTGATGGATAGTGGCGAGCAGCACTCGTATGTAACCGGACACCACTGGAGGAGAACTGATGGATAGTGGCAGAGCAGCACTCGGTATGTAACCGGACACCACTGGAGGAGAACTGATGGATAGTGGCAGAGCAGCACTCAGTATGTAACCGGACACCACTGGAGGAGAACTGATGGATAGTGGCAGAGCAGCACTCGGTATGTAACCGGACACCACTGGAGGTCTTGGTGGTATTTGTGTAGAACAAGAAAGAAAACCATTAGGTGGCCGTTACAAGCAGACAACTTTAGTGAATTATTTACAGATTTACATTTTAGTCATTTAGCAGACGCTCTTATCCAGAGCGACTTACAGTAGAGTGCATACATTTTAAATACTGGTCCCCCGTGGGATCGAACCCACAACCTGGCGTTGCAAGCTTCATGCTCTGCCAACTGAGCCACAAATACAAAAATATTCATAGTAGTAGAAGATCGGCCTATAGTTTACAGCACCATGAACGTGACCATATCCCTGGCCAACGGCAGTAGCTCAGACAGCTTCATCCCAGACCGATGTCCACGTACCCCAGACCCTCCCTCATCCCCATACCACTCTTCCGTATGTCCTGCTGAAGCTCCCTCCTGCATTACACCAGGGTGCGGTGGAGGGCTGGCAGGTCATCCAAAATAGACAAAGCAAGGTATTTGTAAACTACGTGCTTGTAACATTTGTTCAGGTTTGGTAGTAGCGTCATGATGTGACCAAAAGTTGTCCTATCTGAACATGCTGAAATTCCAGGCATTTATTTTCAACCTCTGTGTGGAATATCATTAAAAAAACTGTAAATGTATGTTTTTAACTGCACCTGCCCTTAACAAATTTCAATTGGACATCCTTATTTTATATTGGCATACACTTTATCATTCTGAACTTCGAACCCAAGTGGGATGTTGTGGCTTTGTGACAATGATCAAAGCAGCTATTCACCGATTTGACAGCTCAGAGCAGTTACACCTTCAACACCACCTAAAAACATCAGCTAGGATCTTTTTAAACGTAGCTCTTTATTAGCTAGTTATAACTGGCATGGTCACGCGTTCCTGTCATGATCAACTGAAAATGCCTCCCGTAGAATGCATCCAATTACAATTCAGTATGTTGACACATGAATATTACATGCGGGAGTCCACTATCGCCAGTTAACGCTTGATCTGGTTGAGTCTATGTCTCTAGTGTTGAGGCGGGAATTATCCACTAGCCAGGTAGCTGGAACTTATTTAATGAAAAAATACCATAACTAGTGTTGGGAGAATTAAGTTCTCATGTTCTTTAAACGCAC
>NW_019944442.1:0-18591 GCF_002910315.2 Salvelinus sp. IW2-2015 | reverse complement strand
AAAAACAAGCTTACTAACTCTCCTGTCAACAAGTCTAATTGTTACACATTGGGTGTGGTCACTCATGCTCGAGTGATCCCGCCCCACGTGCGATGACCGTGGCATCGCACAGCTTTAGAGCTCGTCACGGTACGGAGGTTTGGCGGTAGGATATCCTTGTCTCATCGCGCTCCAGCGACTCCTGTGGCGGCCGGGCGCAGTGCGCGCTAACCAAGGGGGCCAGGTACACGGTGTTTCCTCCGACACTTGGTGCGGCTGGCTTCCGGGTTGGAGACGCGCTGTGTTAAGAAGCAGTGCGGCTTGGTTGGGTGTGTGTCGGAGGACGCATGGCTTTCGACCTTCGTCTCTCCGAGCCCGTACGGGAGTTGTAGCGATGAGACAAGATAGTAATTACTAGCGATTGGATACCATGAAAATTGGGGGAAAAATGGATAACATTTTTTTTTTAAACTGTCCAATCTCTGGAGGGCCAACAGATATTGCCAATCTACGCTTGATTGGGCCCATGTGCCACCCAGCCAAAACGGACTACTGCTATAATCTCTTTAGCTTGTATTTTAACATTTTGTGTGAATTTCATACAAGCTTGCAAGTTGTTATATTATTGCTTTGTAACTTAGACAAAAATAATATCCTGTATCGTGTCCCTCGGGGCTACAATGTTAAACGTCAAACTCCATTCTCTATATGCCAAGGTGGTGGACAGTGGCCCACCAGCACTCAGTATGTAACCGGACACCACTGGAGGAAACTGATGGATAGTGAGAGCAGCACTACGTATGTAACCGGACACCACTGGAGGAGAACTGATGGATAGGCGGAGCAGCACTCGTATGTAACGGACACCACTGAGGGAACTGATGGGAGAGCAGCACTCGTATGTAACCGGACACCACTGGAGGAGAACTGATGGATAGTGGCAGAGCAGCACTCGGTATGTAACCGGACACCACTGGAGGAGAACTGATGGATAGTGGCAGAGCAGCACTCGTATGTAACCGGACACCACGTGAGGAGAACTGATGGATAGGGGCAGAGCAGCACTCGGTATGTAACCGGACACCACTGGAGGGAACTGATGGATAGTGGCCAGCAGCACTCGGTATGTAACGGACACCACTGGAGGAGAACTGATGGATAGTGGCAGAGCAGCACTCAGTATGTAACCGACACCACTGGAGGAGAACTGATGGATAGGCGGAGCAGCACTCGTATGTAACCGGACACCACTGGAGGAGAACTGATGGATAGTGGCAGAGCAGCACTCGGTATGTAACCGGACACCACTGGAGGAGAACTGATGGATAGTGGCAGAGCAGCACTCGGATGTAACCGGACACCACTGGAGGAGAACTGATGGATAGTGGCAGAGCAGCACTCGTATGTAACCGGACACCACTGGAGGAGAACTGATGGATAGTGGCCAGGCAGCACTCGGTATGTAACCGGACACCACTGGAGGAGAACTGATGGATAGTGGCAGAGCAGCACTCGTATGTAACCGGACACCACTGGAGAGAACTGATGGATAGTGGCAGAGCAGCACTCGGTATGTAACCGACACCACTGGAGGGAACTGATGGATATGGCAGAGCAGCACTCGGTATGTAACCGGACACCACTGGAGGAGAACTGATGGATAGTGGCAGAGCAGCACTCGGATGTAACCGGACACCACTGGAGGAGAACTGATGGATATGCAGAGCAGCACTCGTATGTAACCGGACACCACTGGAGGAGAACTGATGGATAGTGGCAGAGCAGCACTCGGTATGTAACCGGACACCACTGGAGGAGAACTGATGGATAGTGGCAGAGCAGCACTCGGATGTAACCGGACACCACTGGAGGTCTTGGTGGTATTTGTGTAGAACAAGAAAGAAAACCATAGGTGGCCGTTACAAGCAGACAACTTTAGTGAATTATTTACAGATTTACATTTTAGTCATTTAGCAGACGCTCTTATCCAGAGCGACTTACAGTAGAGTGCATACATTTTAAATACTGGTCCCCCGGGAATCGAACCCACAACCCTGGCGTTGCAAGCTTCATGCCTGCCAACTGAGCCACAAATACAAAATAATTCATAGTAGTAAGAAGATCGGCCTATAGTTTACAGCACCATGAACGTGACCATATCCCTGGCCAACGGCAGTAGCTCACACAGCTTCATCCCAAGACCGATGTCCACGTACCCCAGACCTCCCTCATCCCCATACCACTCTTCCCGTATGTCCTGCTGAAGCTCCCCTCCTGCATTACACCAGGGTGCCGGTGGAGGCTGGCAGGTCATCCAAAATAGACAAAGCAAGGATATTTGTAAACTACGTGCTTGTAACATTTGTTCAGGGTTGGTAGTAGCGTCATTATGTGGACCAAAAGTTGTCCTATCTGAACATGCTGAAATTCCAGGCATTTATTTTCAACCTCTGTGTGGAAATATCATTAAAAAAACTGTAAATGTATGTTTTAACTGCACTGCACCTTTAACAAATTCAATTGGACATCCTTATTTTATATGGCATACACTTTATCATCTGAACTTCGAACCCAAGTGGGATGTTGTGCTTTGGACAATGATCAAAGCAGCTATTCACCGATTTGACAGCTCAGACAGTTACACCTTCAACACCACCTAAAAACATCAGCTAGGATCTTTTTAAACGTAGCTCTTTATTAGCTAGTTATAACTGGCATGGTCACGCGTCTCCTGTCATGATCAACTGAAAATGACCTCACGTAGAATGCATCCAATTACAATTCAGTATGTTGACACATGAATATTACATGCGGGAGTCCACTATCGCCAGTTAACGCTTGATCTGGTTGGTCTATGTCTCTAGTGTTGAGGCGGGAATTATCCACTAGCCAGGTAGCTGGAACTTATTTAATGAAACAAATACCATAACTAGTGTTGGGAAATTAAGTTCTCATGTTCTTTAACCAATTCAATTAAATTACTCAGTCTGCTATATCAGGATTGTTAGATACTGATAGAAATAAAAACAGAACAGATGCTCAGTCTACTCCTCTTATCTCATACATTGTCTCACACTTCACCCTGCTTACATACTAAAAAGAACAAAAAGTCCTCGTCCTAATTCTGACTAAAACTACACACATCAAGTTATAGATGTAGATTCTAATAAATGTCATACAATGACAGGGTAGAATTCTTTAGTTATAGTTCTACGTTAAATGATATATTCATAAAATCCCATAACATTAAGAATAGGTAGCAATGGTAAACGTGCATAAAGATGGCAGAATTAAGGTATGACATTGTTTTCGCACTATCCACACAGTTTTAAAAAGTATGGCGTTTCTAGAGTACTGAAAGTTTCCAAGAGCATCATTGGGGAACTGAAAAAAAAAGATGGAACTACCCGGACTCTGCCTAGAACTGGCCATCTGACCAGACTGAGCAACTGGGCAAGAAGAAACTTGAACAAGGAGGTGATCAAGAACCCAATGACATGACAGAACTACAGAGTTCCTTGCTGAGAGGTACTGTGCTGAACAATTGGCTGGTGTTTTTACAGACATTTTACAATCCTCGCTCGACCAGCAACACGTGCCAGTATTGTAGAAGAACTCAATAATTATACCCATTCCTAAAGCATCTAATCCCTCTGTGCTGAATGACTACCGCCCTGTCGCCTTGACATCCTTAGCAATGAAATGCTTTGAGAAAATTGTGAAAAGTTATATTCTCAGCGCCACCCAGAAGCTCCTTGACCCGTTTCAGTTTGCCTATCAGCCCAGCAGAGGAGTTGATGATGCCATTCTTMCTCTCCTCAGTATGGTCTAAAGACATCTAGATGGTGCCAAATCCCATGGCAGGGTTCGGTTTGTTGACTTTTCTTCTGCCTTCAACACAATCTAGCCCWACATTCTGGCACRGAGACTCATTCGGGACTTCTCCTTAGATGGGGGGGCTGGTTTTGTGGCTGTTGGATTTCCTGAGCCAGAGGTCACAGCGGGTTAAAGTAGGTCCCCACGTGTGGGACATACACACCACCAACACAGGCTCTCCTCAGGGTTGTGTTTTGTCCCCACTCCTGTACATCTTGTACACTAATAGTTGTACTAGTTCCCATACTGACAGATACCTTGTTAAGTTCGCTGATGACACTGCCTTGATCAGCCTGTTGCATGATGACTAGGAACACCATGACCCRGTCCTAAATTACTTTGTAGAGTGGTGTGACGAATCACACTTGGTCCTCAATACCAACAAGACCAAAGAGATGTGCATAGACTTCAGGAAGTGTACAACGCCTACCTCTGCAACATCTATCAGAGGTCAGAACATAGAGATTGTAGAGGAATAGAAATGTCTGGGTGTCCTCTTGGACAATAAGCTTCAGTGGAGTAAATGTACAGACCTGATCTACAAAAAGAGCCAACAGAGACGGTACTTTCTGAGAAAGCTGTGATATTTGAACGTTGACTCAAATATCGTGGCCAAAGTTTTGAGAATGACACAAATATACATTCTCACAAAGTTTGCTGCTTCAGTGTGTTTAGATATTTTTGTCAGATGTTACTATGGAATACTGAAGTATAATTACAAGCATTTCATAAGTGTCAAAGGCTTTTATTGACAATTACATGAAGTTGATGCAAATATTGACTCTTTGCAGTGTTGACCCTTTTCTTTTTCAAACCTCTGAATCCGCCCTGGCATGCTGTCAATTAACTTCTGGGCCACATCCTGACTGATGGCAGCCCATTCTTGCATAATCAATGCTTGGAGTTTGTCAGAATTTGTGGGTTTTGTTTGTCCACCCGCCTCTTGAGGATTTACCACAATGGGATTAAGGTGAGATTAAGGTCTGGGCAGTTTCCTGGCCATGGATCCAAAATATCAATGTTTTGTTGCCCGAGCCACTTAGTATCACTTTTGCCTTATGGCAAGGTTCTCCACAGCTGGAAAAGGCATTGTTCACACCAAACTGTTCCTAGATGGTTGGGAAAGTTGCTCTCAGAGGATGTGTTGGTACCATTCTTATTCATGGCTGTGTTCTTAGGCAAAATTGTGAGTGAGCCCACTCCCTTGGCTGAGAAGCAACCTGAATGTTCTCAGGATGCTTACTGTTGGCATGACACAGGACTGATGGTAGCACGCACATTGTCTTCTCTGGACAAGCTTTTTTGGGCTTTGGCTAGGCCACTCAATGACTCACATTCTTGTTCTGAAGCCATTCAAGGGTTGCTTTGGCTGTATGCTTGGGGTCGTTGTCCTGTTGGAACATAAATCTTCACCCAGTCTAAGTCATTTGCACTCTGAAGAAGATTTGCATATATTTTGCTTCATTCACTGTTCCCTCTTTCCTCACCAGTCTGTCTTTCACGTGCCTCTAGGCAGGCTTTTTTTCCGGATGCCCCAAACGATCGGAAAGGGGATTCATCAGAGAAAATGATTTACCCCAGTCCTCAGCAGTCCAATCCTTGTACCTTTTGCAGAATATCAGTCTGTCCCTGATGTTTTCCTGGAGAGAAGTGGCTTCTTTGCTTCTTGACACCAGGCCATCCTCCAAAAGTCTTTGCCTCACTGTGCGTGCAGATGCACTCACACCTGCCTGCTGCTATTCCTCAGCAAGCCTCTGTACTGTGGTGCCCCGACCCCGCAGCTGAATCAACTTTAGGAGACGGGCCTGGAGCTTGCTGGACTTTCTTGGCGCCCTGAAGCCTTCTTCACAACAATTGAACCGCTTTCCTTGAAGTTTTTGATGATCCGATAAATGTTGATTTAGGTGCAATCTTACTGGCAGCAATATCCTTGCCTGTGTGAGCCCTTTTTTGTGCAAAGCAATGATGACGGCACGTGTTTCCTTGCAGGTAACCATGGATGACAGAGGAAGAACAATGATTCCAAGCACCACGCTCCTTTTGAAGCTTCCAGTCTGTTATTCGAACTCAATCAGCATGACAGAGTGATCTCCAGCCTTGTCCTCATCAACACTCACACCTGTGTTAACGAGAGAATCACTGACATGATGTCAGTGGTCCTTTGTGCACGGCTGAAATGCAGTGGAAATTCAGTTCATTTGCATGGCAAAGAGGGACTTTGCAATTAATTGCAATTAATCTGATCACTTCTCATAACATTCTGAGTATATGCAAATTGCCATCATACCAACTGAGGCAGCAGACTTTGTGAAAATTAATATTTGTGTCATTCTCAAAACTTTTGGCCACGACTGTACTATACTGACTCTGTTTTACAAATATTTTATTGGGTATTTTAAGGTTTTGTATTGTTTGTTGGTTTGGCAATGCCACTGTCAGCCAGAGAAATATGCTGAGAAGGATTATCACCAAAGCAAGCGAGGTACTTGGAGTCAAACAGATAGGCCTGGATAGATCTTTAAGGTCAGGGCCTCCGCAAGTCTCACAAAATCATTTTAGACTCAAGCCACTCCCTGTACCCGGACTTTAAACTACTCCCCTCCTGGTGCAGGTATAGGGCACCCCTCGCCAGGAAAAACACAACTATAACAATCATTTGTGCCAGGTGTGAAATCCCTCCTAAATAGCTTGGGCTAATGTTCTATCAACCCAGTAAGACCAGCAGGCTAGTCTCTTTTTATTGGTATGTAACTTATGAAATTTGTTTTGTATTTAAAACGCCACCTTAAATGTGTACATGACACTGCAACAAAATTTCCCCATCGCAGTGCCACTAGAGATTGTGGGTTCGAGTCCAGGCTCTGTTGCAGCGCCATGACTGGAGACCCATGGGCGGCGCACAATTGGCCCAGCACGGCTCTCAACCTTCGCCTCTCCGAGTCCGTACGGGAGTTGCACGATGAGACAAGACTGTAACTACCAATTGGATACCATGAAATTGGGGAGAAAAGGGTAAAAAAGAACCCAGCGGGCTCCATCATTCTTAAATGGAAGAAGTTTGAAACCACCAAGTCTCTTCCTAGAGCTGGTCGCCCGGCCAGACTGAGCAATCGGGGAGAAGGCCTTAGTCAGGGATGACCAAGAACCCGATTAGTCACTCGGACAGAGCTACAGAGTTCCTCTGTGAGATGGGAGAACCTTCCAGAAGGGCAACCATCTTTGCAGCACCCGCCAATCAGCCTTTTATGGTAGATTTTCCAGACGAAGCCACCCTCAGTAAAAGCCACATGACAGCCTGCTTGGATTTGCTAAAAGCACCTAAAGGACTCTCAGGCCATGAGAAACAACATCTCTAGTCTGATAAACCAAGATTGAATTCATTGGCCAAGCGTTTCTTCTCAGAAGATCCTTGATGAAAACCTGCTCCAGAGCACTCAGGACCTCAGACTGGGGCAAAGGTTACTTCCAACAGGACAGACCCTAAGCACACAGCCAAGACAACACAAGTGGCTTCGGGACAAGTCTCTGATTTCTTGAGTGGCCCAGCCAGAGCCCACTTGAACTGGATGAACATCTCTGGAGAGACCTGAAAATATCTGTGCAGTGACGCTCCCCACAACCTGACAGAGCTTGAGAGGATCTGCAGAGAAGAATGCGAGAAACTCCCCAAATAAGTGTGTGCCAAGCTTGTAGCGTCATACCAAGAAGACACGAGGCTGTAATCGCTGCCAAAGTGCTTCAACAAACTACTGAGTAAAGGCTCTGAATACTATTATTACTTTAATCTTTTTGAATGTTTTATTTTTGAATTGTTAACAGCAGAAACAATACAATACAGCAAGAGTAAGTAAAACAAAAGGTAATTCAACCCTCCCCACCCCCCAAAATAAAAAAATAATTAAAACAATGACAAATTACAAAAAAGAAATACAATTAGAATAGTAATAATACTAATAATGACTAAATAAGACAAATGACAAGAGATACCAACATAACACAAAGCAATACAAACAGTACATTACAGAGAGACAGTAGCTACATCAATCGACATGGATCTACAAGCTCACATCCACCAACCCAAGGACGCGTTCCATATAGTCCAGGAAGGTTTGCCTATTTTTCAAGTAGTAACATTTCTTTCTTAAAGCATAGGTCATCTCCATAGGAATACACATTCATTTCAGAGAACCATCTTGTAATTGAGAGAGGAATCTGATTTCCATGTCAATCAACACATTTTCTTACAGTGCAAGGGTGATTCTCTGTACATTTTATGTTGAACGTTATTCCTCAAATTCACATTTTGTGAAGTTACCCAGAAGGCATATTTCAGGTTCAAATTGAGAAAGGACCTCCAAAATAAAGGCCAGGGTATCACAAACATCATGCCAGAAGGCTTGTAATTTAGTACACTGCCAAGTAGAATGACAAAAAGTGCCTCTGTGTTGTCCATATCTAAAACACATTTCTGATATTTCAGGGTATTCTTATGTAACCTCTGAGGTGTCAGATAGAGTTGTGGAAAGTTGTAATGTAGAAGTCTGTACTAGAGTTGATGGTTGCTGACACTATCTTGGCATATGTCTGACCATAGCCTCAATTGTAGTATTAAAATGGATTCCCATCGCTCTCTTGACTTATGTACATCTGGTTTTGGGCGTTGTTGCATTAGCAATGAGTTCACTGGATTACATTAATATGAGTAGTTGATTTGGTAAAGTCATATCTCCAAGACTGCTTCTGAGAGAGTTTCTTAACTGTAAATAACAAAAAAATGATTATTGATTAATTGTATTTCTTGTAGTGCTCAAATGACATAAGCAATGTATATATAAAATGTTCTAAATCGTTATTCACTTCTCAGCCAATGTTGAAACATGTTGCTATCCAAGATCTATGGCAGGAGTCTGTTTTGCCACAGGGTGTTTTGGGTGACAAGTCTTGTTTCAGACCAATAACTACACATTTCATATCAAGATCTACTAAATTGATGTTGTTACCGGATGCTCGTGTACATATATATAGCATAACTATCTTCAAGTAATGACTCGGACTCGGGTTAATGAAATCAGCTTCTTTTAGCTTTTTTATGCTCAACATTTCCACCCTCGTGCCTTGGAATAATAACACATTGTCCTCTGTACACCCGTCTGCACGTTGATTTCATCACAAAATCACTAATAATCTCTTCCCTCAGAGAGGTGTCCTCTTCACAGCTGGCCATCCTAGAGAACAAACTGACTTTAAGTCCTGTAAGTCTTCATCGCCTCAGTGTACTGTAAAATCAAGACTGATCCTGTGTGTGTAAATTTAGATGCTGCCTGGTCAATGTGTCTGAATGCAGCCTCCTCATTCTGCGTTGCTCACAGTGTGTCTGTGGTGTGTGTGTTGCGTCTGTCCTCCTGCGCTTCTGTGCTGCTCTCTCAGAGTGTCGCTGATGTACATTCCGGCCCAGGCGTAGATGACACCACGTTGTTGTTTTAGTTTTTGCAGCTGCGTTAACATACTTGGAGACGCTTAGGGGCACAGAGGAATGGCTTCTTGAAGATTGCGCATCAACGGTTTTATATCTGTCTCAGCTGTTATTAACTCTCTCTGCCATAGAGATACTGATAATTCTTACCAAGAAGAAATACATATCCAAATTCTTGTCTATTTTTGATTCCGTTTGGCGTCATGCTCACAAAGCAAACGCCACGGGGCTGTCCTGTTGCATTAGGCAGCGACCCTAAGCTTTCTTACTTGCGTTTACTCTGGGCACAGTGCCGTTTTCGAACGTCATAGTCCTCAGAACAAGCGTGATAGACTTCAGGCGTTTTATTTCCTGTACAGCTTGGCCAAGTTTAAGGAGCCAGTGCCACACACTGTTCTTGTCTAGCAGCCGGTGAAGAGGCTCAAACACTTCAGACAGCTGTACTGCTTTGGCATCCGTGGGCGTCAGCATGTTCAGTACAGCCCTGGTCTTTTCTGGGTCTATTCTCAGTCCCTCGTGTCCATGAAACTGAACTGCAGCGTTAGCACACTGAGCCTGAGTCTCACCTCCCTGCACCGCTCCATCAGTGCCTGCTGCAGATTGTTGTCGTTCTCACGCTCTGCCTTTTCATTGGAGTCCCCGCAYCCGGCAACAAGAATATCATCTGCGATAGGCTCGAGGTCCCCCAGCAGTTCCTGTTGCTTACGTTGATGCATCTCGGGGACCACGGACAGCCCAAAGGGAAGTGTCAGCCATCTCATCCGACCCCATGGCATCCAGAACGTCGTCATCCTACTGCTKTCCTCATCTAGTTTACACTSRAGAAAGGCATCTCTGGCATCCACCAGCGTAAATACGCGTGCCTTAGAYGGTTTGTACAGCACATCCTCTAATATTGGCATAAGGTAGTGAGATCTTTTCAGTGCTTGATTAAAGGGTTTTGGGTCCATACATAATCTGATCTTCTCTGGCTATGACCATGTTGCTTATCCAGGGCGTCGGCACAGTCACTGGGGTGATGTATCCATCATGTTCATATTTCTCCAGTTGGGCTTTCACTCGTGCCTTCAAGGCTACAGGCACATTCCGTGGTGCGCATTGTACAGGGGTGCAACTTGGGTCCAGTATGAAGTGGACATCTCCTTTGCACAGACCACTGGATCGTTGAAAACGTTCGTGCATCAGCACTGTTTTTGGTTAAGAGCCCCTTTGGAGTAACACGGCCCCACTTGTTTCACTCGCTGGCTTGTGTCACGCTGAGTCTAGCGTAACATGTAGACCGAGAGAGTGGTGGAGTTTTGGTCGTCTCAACAGTTCAAAGAGTAGTCTGGTTGAGAGTTACACAATTTTATATCTTTTGTATCCCTATGGGAATCGGTCTGATATCCATGGATGTCAGCCAATGTATCAGTCTGACCACCCGTTATAATGGTTGATAATTCTCTTCACTTCTCTTGCTCTTACATTGTGTCAAGCTGCCTTTTTTATTCAGTCTTAGCTGCACCAAACATTCTGTCTATAGTGCCTTACTGATGCATTCCTGGGTGTAGACGGTTCAATCATTGTCAAGCCTCCCCCTCTGTATACTTATCCACACATGCACTTTTCTTTACTCCTGCTCTCCCTGCTGCACACTTGGCAGAGTGTTGCGACGCCACCAAGACATGCATGTTGCCGTAACTGGGCACTGCTCTCTACTCGCTTGTGATTGTACACACATTTGTTTTGTCATGTAATGTCACTGACTCTCATGGTGCACTCTCCTGTGGTTTGTACCTCGTGTTCCATTTTGCATTCACTGTATCCCTTGGTATTCCACTATCGCCTCAATGTTTCTCAGTACTCAGACTTCATATTTTCAACCCTCTGGAGACTAAATCCGTTATCTGTAGACCATCGGGGTCTTGTTCCTTCATCGCATGTCTAACACGAGCTCTGTCACGTTGTCTAATGATTGGAGACAGGCGCCGGAATCATAATAGGAGTTAATATTTTTTCTCTCACCCAACAAAAGCGAGTTTAACTCTAAATAATACACAGGACGAGACCGTACAAGTGCACATAAACGTAGCCTGGAGCCGGAAAAAACACAGGTACTCACAAGGACCAACGGACATGGTAACGATAACAGACAAGGAAATGGGGAACCGAGTGGCACATATATATAAAATCTGGGGGTTGGCAACCAGGTGTGTGTAATGAGACAAGACAGTGGGGTTTGGGGAATGAATCCAGTTCATGAGCCTAGAAGCCGGGACGAGATCTCCGGAGTGGTGAATGAATGAGCAGCATAGCGGGGGGATCCTGCAGCCACTCCTTATCTATCCCTCAGTCCGAGTCGGAGTTGCGCGTCCTTCTCATCAATCGAGTGATACACTGTTCATTGTATCCTGTTAAAGCGGTAAGAGTGTATCTCTCATATATACGTTTATGTGGTATTAAAATAGTCCTCCCAACACTAAGAATAGCAGTAGCGTCAATTTCTGATCAGCATCAATGTGAGATTATGCATGTAAATCGCCGACACTCAATGCTTAACCCTTCGTGTTCAAACTCTTCATTTAAGAAATGAGGAGGCCATGTGTGGGGATCAAAATCGGTCAGAATTTTGGGTACCTTCCCCAGACTGTACCTCAACACAATTCTGTCTCAGACTAGAACAAATTCTCCTTGACCGTATGCTTGATTTTTGGCTCTAATAACATGCACTGTCAATGTGGCTCTTATAACTCCAGAGATTATGCAATTCTATTGCACTCCACTCCCTTTCCACCTGGACAACGAACAACTATGGAGAATGCTGTTCATGACACAGCTCAAGGTTCAAGCACATAGTGCCCTCCAACCATCAACTAACACATAAGGACCCGGACAAACTCCTCTGCAACAGATCTGGACTCTACCGGCAGCCCCCAGGTTGTGTAGGTAGGTAACAATATCCACCACGCTGACCTCAAACACGGGGCCCTCAGGTGTGAGTGCTCAGTCCTCCGTATCCTTTATTATGATGACGGCACGGACTGATCAACACCACATTAAGTTTGTCGATAAACAACAGTGGTACGATCACCGATCAACGTAACAGCAAGGGGGAGTCAGAGACACTACCGGTGCGCCAAAGGACAAAAAACCTCCCAAGGATCAAAGACAAGAGTTGATTGTGGGACTACAGGAAAAAGGCCGAGCCCCCCATCCCATTATACGGGCTGTAGTGGAAAGCAGGTGAGAAGCTCAAGTTCTTGGCGTCACAAACCAAAAATTACATACTCCAGCACCACCAAGACAGTGAAGAGGGCAACAACAAAACGTATTCCCTCAAGAGACTGAAAAGTATTGGCCTGGCCTCAGAGCGTAAAACCTTTTGAGGATTACAAGGCATCCGATAGGTTGCCTCACTGCCTGGTATGCAACTGCTGGCTCCATGGGCTTGTAAGTAAGATTCACTGTAAGGTTACTACAACTGTTGTATCAGCGCATGTGAATCAATTTGATTTGATTATATAGACAGATGTGTGCCTTTCCAAGCAATTGATTTACCACAGGTGGACTCAAGTTGTAGAAAATCTAAAGGAATCAATGAACAGATGCTACCTGAGCTCAATTTTGAGTCTCCTTCAAAGGTCTTGAATTACGTATGTACATAACACGACTCACCCCTTTTCTACACACTATCAATCCCCACACACGATGCACTCACAAAGACGACTTTCTTCTACGGAACCTCTGTTTTCACAACACAGATAAAGAATACTGCGTTTTCAACAATACTGTATGTAGACAACCTTTGATGCTAGATATAAAGGCCCTACTAATTAATTGATTTGAAAGTGGCAAGTTGCGCTTTAAGATTAGTTAGGAAATGTGTTTTTTTTTTTAAGCAAAACTCTCATGAGAGGAAAGACTGACCCACCAGACCTCCCCTACCCACGTAGACTACATAATCTCAACCTGTCAGACAATACAGGAAGATACCTGGAGTGTATTCATTCCGCCGATCTGGCAAAATGTTTATTAACGGACTACTGGATTTTCCAATAAACTCACGATTGAGTTTGCAAAAAAATTTTGCCACTGGACTATGATTACATACCCCGATTTTACTTTAAAACATACGTATTTCGCTGCTTGAGAGCAGACATACCAGTATCATACATTTATAGCCCTACTTATATTGAGCCAGTTCTTCTGCCAACGCTTAATGAAGCTTAAAAAAGTGCATTTCCTTGATTGGAGCAGTGTGGGGCCAGGGTGCGCACTGCGCGAAGTGGTATACTAAACATTTAGACTTATCAGGCTGGTATCTGGAATCGTGTATCGTGTGGAAGCTGTAGCTCCCTATCACTCTAAGCAATAGGAATCTAAAACCAAACGTAGCTCCTGTAGACTATGTTTAATTGTAGATTCATTTATTGGTATACAATATCGACTCTACTGGCACGACAAGATATTGATGTATGATTTGTCATGCAATTAGTGTCAGATCAGATGTAGCGCACTTGGTTATGGTAGTATATATATTGAATGATAAGTAAGTCTAAAAATCCCGCGGGCGATCAACCACTATCATTACTCCAGTCAATGGTCAACGGACTCTAGGATCATCACTAGTTCAGCCGCGGATCGGATTTTTCTTGAGCGGATGGCGGGGGGCCGGAACATAATACAAATATGTAGCAGCAATATTGACTGCATGAGCCACACAGATATTGTTACTAAAACATAATTTAAAAACCTTGTACGTTTGTGAACGACAATTGTTTCTCTATGGTGGGAATACTTGGGACAGTGATCGCATTGTGCACCTCCATTCATTGATATAGGCATTACAAACAGGGTGGGTATTGAGTGGTAGAAAATGTTTACTCTCCTTGGAGCCGGTTTAGACATAGGTTTTGGTGGATATAAAACACCTCTAGAATGAGACATTCTGTTGCTTAATCTCCAGGGAATTTCATATAGCCTTCTCGAGTTTACTGCAAGGTATAATTGGATACAGGAAATGATTTATAGTATAGAGTAATTTGAATTAATAGTCAGTCAAGAAGTTGAGGATGACATCAACACCCGCTCTGTGAGTATGAGATTTGTGAGGGGTGCAACATTTAGGCTACAGCAAAAGCCACGCTGGTGAGAGCGCCATCGCCACTATGTGTTCTAGGGTGCGGGCACAGAGTTTATGCCTCGTGCAATCTTGAGCCAAACGTTCTCTTATCGGGAACTTGCATAATTAACGAAGGGTTGGAATTACACACATGAAACTGGATACTCTTGGATAATGTTAAATGTGAGTCTTGGCTTTTGCCCAACTGCTGGGGGGCAGCGAACAACGCCGGAATGACAAGTTTTTGACAAGGCTCCTTTTGCAATTCGTTTAAGTGGAGCGCAGGCGGCAAAGTATGCATTTACAAAATGTAATTGTCCTTAGCTCATGATATAGGTTATGTTCGGGTACAATATTGGATATTTGACAGGCTACAAGGGTTATCGCTAAAAATAAGGTTCTAGGAGTTCCTGGACAGTCTGACTTTTAAACTTGTGTTATTGTATACTAATGCTATGCGTGGAGAGTAAATGTATTTACCTAAACCACGCTTCTTTTTACATTGCCCTTCTGTATTGATTCAGCAACAAGTGAAAATATAGGACGAAGTGTTCTTCATGAACATCATGCGTTGGCAAACTGCACTATGTATAACCTAGTGGAACTTACTTGTCAATCACAGGAGTTTTGAAATAGATATCTTGACTGTGACTGATCTGCCGGCCTACTGACATTGTAACTAAAAAGAGATTGAAAAATTGCGTAATTGTTGGTTAAAACGTTTTTTTAATACTTTCCCACCGGAACTTGCACACTAACTGTGAAATTACATTTAACCACTTTGGTGCTGAAGTATCAAATTGTGTCTGGTAGACAGACAATATTAGGCTATTTTGCCTTGATCTGGAGCGTATCTGACTGTAAATACAATAACCATCTAACCAGTAAACATTGTACTATTCAGAAATTCAACAGAGATCATCTGTGGAACGTTCAGACTATCAGCTAAACGGGTTTATTAAGAATATTAGGGATTAATGCAGAAGTAGTTCTTCGTTATTTCAATGATATTATAAAAAGAGTTACTTTCTCTCAGAAGTGTCATAGTAAAAATACTTCACTCACATAGTTTGGCTGGTACTCAGCTGGGACAACATCTAGCTCTGCGAGTATGCCAGCGTGAAAAAACTTCCTGTGGATTTGACCAAGGCATTCCATGTCTCTTTGTTGATTGTTTAGAAAAGAGTGCGACTGGATATGTCCTCTTTGGGCTTCATTACATCAAAACAGTCCTGAACACTAGCTGTAATTGCTTCTTATATTGAGGTAAGTACGTTTGACAGCACACACAGCTACAGTGCTTGCTGCAGTGTTGATTAATTTCTGATGTACGTGTTGTTACAGAGAGCTTTGAAAATGTAGCTTTAATTGCACATGCCAGGAGCGAGCTTTATGCATTCCGTTCACTGTACCTGCAATGCTCCTGAATCTGTTGTATGAACCAAGCCATGGCCTACTACCAGTCATTCGTGGAGGTACGATTCATTATTCAACGGCCGGGCGATGGACATCATGTCTCTTACTGCTTTGAGGGTAAATCTAATAATGGGTTATGTCTTCATTAATCACATTTGCGCACTGGAATCTGATGCTATGGTCCCATATGGTTTGAACTTATTCCATGCTATTAGAATATATTGTAATGAATTCAGTGCATTTAGAATATTATGTAATGAAACAGAGGGGGCAGGTCTCGACCCTCGACCTTTAGGCCGAAGTCCGCGCGCGCTATCGACTGTGCCGCAAAAGATGTCCGTTGCGGCAGAGCACGATTTCCGCGCTATAACCGGGTGTTACATATATATTGGTGCGTTTGAATGCTCAAACATCATGCCGGGGTGCACCATCCTGTTCCTAAGGCCACCGTTTGTAGCCTTCAGTCAGACACTTATTGGCACCTGGGTAACGAAGTGCATGGACCTCTCCCGTCATCCAATGACATCCAGTGCAAAAGTTTTGGCACACCGTACTATTCAAGGGTTTATATTTTTTAACTGTTTCCTATACATTGTAGAATACATAGTGAAATAATGTAAAACTAGAAATAACACATGGCATAATGTACAACCAAAAGTGTTACAATCAATCAATATTAAATATTTGAGTATTCTTCTTCAAATGCCACATTTGCGCTAGCGCTTGCGACTATTGGTATTCTTCTCTGAACCGCTACCTGGAATGTTTTTTCAACAGTCGAAGAGTTCCCACATTTTGAGCATCTTCACTTCTTGGGCCAACCTATTTCCAAAAATATCAATTGGTGATGTCAAGTGATTTAGGAGGCCGGTTCTGATGCAGCACTCATCACCGCTTATTGGTCAAATACCCTGACACAGCCTGGAGGTGTGGTTTGGGTCATTGCCGTTGAAAAACAAATGAATCGCTGGCGAATGCGTGGAGCCATGCGCTGGTTAAGTGTGCCTTGAATTCTAAATATAATCAAGACAATCAACAAAGCGCATCAATGCCCTCCATCTTCTTCGGGGGATAACCACATTCGAGATCATCCTTCACCTACTTGCGTCTCACAAAGCACGGCGTTGGTAGCCCAAAATCTGAAATTTGGACCATCAGACAAAGGAAGATGTCCACCGGTCTAATGTCATGTTGTTGGCCCAGCAAGTCTCTTCTTTTATTGGTGTCTTTTAGATTTGGGGAGATTGAGTAGTCTGTGTGATGAGTGTGGGCTCTAGTAACCGATAAGGTTGCTGGATCGAGTCCTAGCTGACAAGGTAAAAATCCTGTCATTCTGCCCCTGAATAAAGGCCAGTTAACTTACTGTAAGTGATGGTCATTGTAAATAAGAATTTGTTCTTAACTGACTTTGCTAGTAAAATGGTGGTTTCTTGCAGCATTTGAACATGAATGGACTGAGGCACGCAGTCTCCCGAAAGTTGATGTTGAGAATGTGTTTTGTACTTGAACCTGTGAAAGCATTTTAATTTGGGATGCAATATTGAGGTGAGTTAACTTAATTGAACATATCTTCTTACAGAGAGGTAACGTCTGGGTCTTCTTCCTGTGCAAGTCCCGTGGAGCCAGTTTCATCATAGTGCTTGGATGGTTTTAGGCGACTCACTTGAAGAAATTTAAAGTTCTGCATTCCGGATTGCCTGACTCATGTTAAAGTATGATGGACGGTCATTTCTCTTTTCTAGTTGAGCTGTTTTTTCAATAAATGGACTTGGTCTTTACCAAATAAGCTATATTCTGTATACAGCCCTATACAACACAATGATTGGTCATAAACGCAATTAAGAAGGAAAGAAATATTCCACAAATTAAACTTGAACAAGGCAAACCTGTTTAATTGCACTGCATTTCCATGTGATACCTGCAGAAGCTGGTTGAGAGATAGCAGGCTGGGCAAAGCTGTCAAGGCAAGGGTAGCTACTTGGAAAATTCAAATTAAATATTTTGATTTGTTTAAACCTTCTTTGTGTTTACTACATGACCATATTGTGTATATCATATTGATGTTCTTCACTATATCTACAATGTAGAAAATAGCAAAACAGAGAATCCTTGAATGAGTAGGTGTGTCAACCTTTGACTGGTACTGTACATTAATCAATTAAGGGACAGGGAGAACAAGAAGAAGTGGATTGAGGGCTGATTTTGGCACCCTCATAAATTAGTACATGCATGCTTTGTGGACATTTTTTGAGGTTGTATTTATTTAACCTTTATTTAACAAGCAAGTCCATTAAGATACAAATTCTTTATTTAATGAACGCCTTCCACCGGCCAAACCCTACCGGACGACGCTGCCAATTGTGCGCCACTACTTCAAGTCGATCGCCAGTTGTGATACAGCCTGGAGTTAGTCACAGCCTGGATATTGAGACTCTGATTGGAATTAACACTTTTTTTAAAAGAATTGACGAAAAAATCCTAAAGAGAGTTCCACAATCATAAAAATAAACTAGGTGAACATAGTAAGTTCATTTGTGTTGTGTATCACCCTGTATTCAATCCGTACGTCTTTCTATTTAAAGCTGCCTGGAGTGCCACCCGCACATTTGCCCATGTGCTGGTGCTGCTGGAAACTCCCGGGCTGACAAGACAAGAGTTAGAGTAGCGTCAGGCGGACTTGGAACAGTTGTTGAAAAGTACATAGACTTAAGACTATCGCTATCTGAATTCTGTAGTCCTGCGGTAT